>NW_010973148.1:4132885-4133193 GCF_000737465.1 Haliaeetus leucocephalus | reverse complement strand
GCCGCGACCACTCACCTGCCCCGCCCTGCCCCACGCCACGCCACCCCTCCCGCCGCTGCCTTCAAATCCGCGCCTCCTTCCGGCCCGCCCCGCCCGCCGACATCTCGCGAGAGCGCAGCTTTTCCTCCCCGCCGGAGACGCGGCGGACGGTCGCTATGGTAACGATGAGGGGCGTGGCGCGGGGGGGCAGGCGGCGCTTTCGGCGGGCGTCGTGACGCCGCAGCGCAGGGGGTTGGTGTTTCCCTCTCCTCCCTCTATTCGCGTCCTCCGCCTTCCCAGCAGCCTTTGCGGCGGGCGCGCGGGCCCGC
>NW_010973148.1:3930370-4132862 GCF_000737465.1 Haliaeetus leucocephalus | reverse complement strand
CGGGCGTGCGCGCCCGTCCCGGCGGCGTGGTGGGCGATGAGCAGGGTCCCCTTCGCCTGCCGCTGGGGAGCTGCCTCGCTCAGCTCGGCCTCTGCCTCGGCGTAGGAGCCCCTCTCGGTAGGGGCAGGGTGGGGAGAGTGGGGTGCTCGGGCTGGTCGGTTGGGCTTCCCGCCGCCAGAGCTGCGGGGCGATCGTTGACCGGACCGGTGCCCTGCTCTCCACGTTGGGGTAGGGGGGTGCTGAGCTGCCGCAGTGCTGCCTGCCGGCGTCACCGTGGTCCCAGGGCCTCCCCAGGGCAGTCGCCCCTGTCGAGTGTACAGGGCAGCTGTGACAAGAGCTCGGTTTCTGCCCGGTGGCTCACAGACTGCTCCTCGCCGGCCGGTTCTGTGAGGAGCTGGCAGAATGCGGGAGCGTGCCTGTGCTGGTTCCAGCTGCTAAATGCCGTTAAAGGAGATCACGAAACGCTGTTTCTACACAAATGCTTGCTATGCAAGAGGTTGCCGGTAGTGTTGCGGAATTGCAAATGATAGGATGAAAGGGGAAGTGGAGGCAGTAGCAAGTAAAAAGATTAAAAGAACAACCTTTATTAAAAAAAAGGAACAACCCTTACTAAAAGAACAGCCTGTGCCGAGCTGTTGGCAGCCTGTTTTGGCACTGGATAACATAGCACTGGAAACTTGCGGTTGCCAGCCTCCATGGGCGCTCTGGCGAGGCTCTCTAGGGGCAGTTGTCAGTGGGGTGTTACCCCGCAGAGCCTTGCCCCATATAATTCTTTTCCTTGATATTTTGTCATCTGTGTTTTTACATCAGATCCCTGCTTCCGCTACACTGTATTCTCCTCATGTGGCAACGCTTAACTTTGGTTTATTCATTTTACACTCTTCCTTTACCATGAGAGACACACCAGGTTTATGATGGGTTATTATCACAAATCCTTGGAATGTTACTACTGTGGTACTGAGGCTGTTCCAGAGACGATACCATTTGCAGGTTACGGTGGTTTGAAGGGAAGGCCTAAAAATGCAGACAAGATTAAAATAGGGTAAGTGAAGGAATGGGCTTGCTTTCTCATTTCTGGGGGCTTGGAGAGAGGATGCAGAGATAAGAAAGGGCTGAGGAACTAGATGCTGTGAGACAGATCTGGTACAGTTCAACACAATTATGTTTTGATAATATTCGAAATATTATCATTATCTGGCAAAAACCAGTGTTACTCTTGTAAGTATATCAGAAGGCTTTGACTTACTGCTGTAGACACTGAAATAGATTGTCACAAGTCTTAAGATGAGATTCTGCATTCAGGAAAACCCGTGGAGTGTTGAAAGTTCTTGAGGGAGTCTCCAGTTTTCAAAGCAGAGTAGTACTGTTTCCTGCCCATTGGCTGGTGAAGTTTAGAATGTATGTTTTTAGAAAACCAAAGTGGACAAAATGGCATTGTTTTAAACTGGAGTAAAGCATTCAACGTAACACAGAGGAAGCAGATGTCAAAGTATGGATAAATCTGTAAATATTATGGAAGTAGCTTTAAAGCAGGGAAAAAGAAAATGAAAACCCTGTGTTATAGATAGCAGCAAGATTTTGGCTGAGAACTGAAGTGCTGAATTAAGAAGACGGATAGCAGAGCCACAGACGTGGAACAAAGAGGACTTTTAAAACATTTTAAATGCCTTTGAAGCATTCCTTAGTGATGGTGTAGCCATCTGTTGATTGACATGTTGAAGACAGGTGGCAAGGAGGGGATCAGAGAGTGAGTTGAGAGAGTTGTAGAGTTGGATATCATCTGCATAGAGCTGATGCCCTTTGTTGAAACTGGCAATGAGATCTCCCAGAGGAACGTGAGAAATAAGAAAAAAAGAAACCAAAAAAAACCCTCTGAGAAATACACACAGTCGCAGTACTCTCTCGTGCATGCTAGTGCATATTCAAAGCAATTCTAATTCTGACTTTATTACAGTTTGTTATGATTAACATTGGTATGAGAAAGGAATCAATTCCATGTGTCTTCTGTTAAACAGAAAGTGCTTTGGGCATCATCATCAGGTCATACTGATACTTGCAATTGACAGGGATATTTTGAACGTGTCTCTGGATGGATCAGGTCTACTCAGCAGCGTGTCTACTACTAGGGATGTGTGTTTGTAGAGATACAGGAGCCCAAACTTGTCCAAAAGTGGAAAAATACCTAAATTGAACCTCTTTGTTCAGATATTCCACCAAGAATTGAAACTTGAAATTCCTTTTTGACCACTATTTCCATGTTATTGGTGGCGTGGTAAGTACAGAAGCTGTAGCTTCCCTATGTTGCTTTCAGTGTATGGAAAACAGAAATCTGTTCTAGTGTGTTACAATTTATGTGAACGGTATCTATCTGGTTTAAGGATGGGCTCCTTTAAAAGTCCATTGAATACCTATTAAACATAAAAGTAGTGGGTGTGCAATATCCAACTGATACCTGAAAGTTAAAGTGATGGGGTCACACTTAGCATTGTTTTAAAAGATCCAGACTGCACTTTAGGTAAAGCAGGGTTCTGTTAACAAGTAGAAGAGAGTAATGCATTGGTATAATTCATACCAATTAATAGTAAGAGTGTCTGGGCCTAACTACACAGGGCAGTGGAGTTAGTACACCCATGCTGCTATGTCCATGTAGCACAGTACCTCCCTCCATGTAGTGCATGGAGGTACTAACCCCGGTGCAGAAACTGAAGAGCCCCACTAGCTTCCAGTTCTTGTTTTCTCTGTTGCATACAGCTCATTTCTGACCTTGTTTTACTGGTCTTGACACACAAGGTGATACTAGCAGTACTGCCAATATACACTAATGGCTAAATATCAAAGTCCTTTGCCTTTATTTGTCACTGTTATGGTGACACAGGGCAGCGGTGTTCATTGGGAATATTCCCGTTCTCCATCAGCATTTCACAACAAGGGCTGGGCTTCTTCCCTGATAACCTTGGGTATGTACAATTTAGACATAATAGGTATGAAAGAGGTGTCTCCACTCCCTCTGTACTTTGTGGGAGTAAAGTAGCATTTCTAAGGCCTAGTTAATGTTATCCTGAGGTAGACATCTAACCTAGGCCAGATGTATCCTGACTTAAAAGTGCTTGTTCCTCTCCACCAATTAATAAGACTCTGAATTAGTATCTGAGGTATACACAACCACATTTTAGAAGTCTAAAGTTAGGTGGGATAAATGTGGTTTTGGTATTACATTTACCTGGTTGCACAGGGCTGTGTTAGATGTAGTCTTATCTGGTCTCAAAAGTAGAGTCATCATCGTTCCGCAGAACATGAGGTTGAGGTGGAACATGTGCTTGAGATCAAAATGCAGTTCACTGCAGAATCTTTACGAGTCCTTGTTCTAGAGCTTTTCATATGCCTGTAATATAGGGAAGAGAACTACAGTACCTCCTTTGGATGTTGCTTTAAGGAGAATATTGCATTTTGATCAGGCTTCTTATAACGCTTTTGCTGGCATATCTCACAAATTTCAAATTTAGGCATCTGAAGTTTGGTTCTAACCTATATATAAGCACTAAAATAACTGTGTCCTGATTTCCTGATGTGCTAACTTAGTTGGAAGCAAGTGTGCTGAATATCTCTAACAAGCCGGTCACTTTTAAGTCACTGTAACTGAAAACTTTGGCCAGAAGGGCTCATTGCGCTGCCAAGGTGATGTTCCTTGTAAATCTGCTTATGGTATGCAGTCAGAGAGCCTTCAGGAGAGTATAAATGTTGCTTTCCACTTAGTGAAAGATAAAGTCTAGCATTCTGTCACTCAAAGAAAAATGCTAGTCCTGGTACTATTTTGGGGGGGAATGGAGAGGACTTTGGGTTCCTTATGCAGCCTCATTTAAACTGAAGGGAAAGGTTAAGAAAATAACAATAACTGGGAATCCCTCAAACTATGCATCCATACTAGGTAACCATGCCACTTCATCCTTTCTTGCAGCAGCTTACAAAAATAGAGCTAGGATGGTGAACTACAGGTCATATGGCCTCCAGAAGTAGCATCATATGCAGACAAAAAAATTTCAGCAATGCTGACTTGGTGCATGTGTTTGGCAGCCAGCAATGCTCTCAGAAGAACCTGATATTGAGATGTGAGGCTTGACTTCTGTATGTCTCCTACCACTTTGAGGTAGAATACTACAGTAATATAGGATCTGGTTAATAGCTTGCTGATGCACAACTCCTTAAGAGCAAGTAGGAGGTATAATTACAAATTGCTTTGTAACTTGCCAGCTTGCATCACGAGTACAGGCATTTAAACATTCTGTACTTGCAGACACATTTTATTTCCTCCTTATCACACTGTGTAGTTAGACTAAGGCCTTGTCACTGGCTATCGCTTGACATGAGGAGTTGGTTTAATGTAGGAATATTTACATTTGTGCATGAAAAAAAAGAGTATAAAATGTAGATACTGTAAGAGCAGGTGCGCTACAAGCCAAAGAAGAAAATTGGTTCAGCAGTTGTTTGCCATCATGGTTTTAGATTAATTCCTACTGCATATCACTGCAGGGCTAGCAATGAACATTTCTTGTACGTTTTACTGAATTACTATCGGTGTGTTGGTTTTTTCCACAGGGGCCTTGGGTTGGGCAAGGTTTACAGCAGTCCAGATGTGAAGGCTGGTTCCTCATTAAGTCGCCCTGATCTTCTAATCCCAGATTCACATATTTCTAGTGCTGTATTTTATCCGATGGTTTTATCTAGCATTGTATCCAGGTCACATGGAGTTTATGGAAAACTGCTTGAAATGCAGTCTCTAGGGTGGTGTTTAACAAGGTGTGCATGAGGATGTTTATGGGGTGTGAGAATGGGAGTCTATTCATTCTCCACATTGAGCGTTAGCAAGCCCAGTTCTCTTCTAACCTTGTCCTGGTGCAACCATTAAAGGGGAGAGGTGACTCTAAGCTATTGTATTCAGCAGCCTGCAATGTCTGCCAGCTACTTGTCTGCTACCATACTGTAAAGCACGCCCTGGTGCTTGGCTCTTGCATCTCCATCACCTGGCTAGGACCCAGTCTGAAGAACTGAGACCTAAACTTGTTTTGGGATAGAATACACACTTCTCTGTGTTTCATTGGAGTGGTCTTCATCAGATTGTCAAGGGGGCAGTGTAAAACAGATAGTGACTATTCTCTTTTTCTACTTTGACAGTTCTAAGGAAATGTAAATCATGTAATGGGCAAGTACATTTTTATCACTTGGCACCCAGAACTGTTTCTGAATAAAATGTGTATTTCTAGGGCATGGTCTTTGAATATCTATGTATATACGTTAAATGGAAACTGCAGTAAAACACAGAACTATGCTAGCTACCAGTGCTCTTAATTAGCTCACTGAACTAAAAATAATTAACATAGTTAATCGTTGGATTACAACACAATGAGTAGCACACACCTAATAAATCACATTTTTTTATTATTATCTGTTAAGTATCTGGCTGCTTGAGTAATATTTTACAACTTTCGTTAAATTCACCTTGTGCTCTTCAAAGCCAGTAGCAAAATTTCCAGTTTTTATAATGCTATGGGATCAGACACCTCTGCTCAGGGGGTTTTAATTCACCACTGCATTACTCCAGTTCCAAGATGTGATCTGCGATTTGACCGCTATTTTCATTCAGCAAAACTAAAGATTAACTATTTCTAAATTTATGAGCTAATTAGTACACTAATACAAACCACATTTATCATTTCCCTGAGTTTGCTTAATCCTTCTTCATTACAAAAGTCAGTTCAGATGTCCATAAAAGCTTACAGGAAAAAAAAAAAAGAAAAGTATTTGTTTTCATTTTCATTAGGGAAAAGTGAAAATTCCAAAAGATTCTGGGCAGACAGAGCCACATTCTTTTGCTCTCATTAAAGTCCTTTTAGTTACAGTAGTTAGAGGAGGAGAACACTGTGCAGCTCTAGGCATATGTCTGCAAGGTTGCCAACACCAATAATTTTATCACAAGTTTAATAAGATTTAGTGTTTTTCTTATAAAGCTCCAGCTCTAGAGTCCCATGATTATGAAATAATATTATCTTCCATTAAATGTGTATGTTAAAAAGAGCCCTTGTGGTTGCAAAGAAAGTATTGGAAATATAAAATTAATAGCTCAAAAATTCTAATTTAAAAAAGTGTAACAGCCCCAGATTAATTTCGTGAAAAATCAAGATTTTAGAAGCAAACGCAGATTTTGAGAAGTGTTTATTAATCTAAATATTGCGTCAGTAGCGGCACTAATTCCAGCAGTATTGCTCTTCAAGTATTTCTGTATAGGATCTGGTGCTACATTCTTGATTTTCTTTTCCGACTCTAGAAACTTGCTTCAAGACACAAAAAACCTACACGTTTTTGTGATTTAAATGCATCAGAGCACTGAGACTTAGGGTTAAGAGTTGGTTACATATTTTAGATGCTGGAGCCAGACAGCAATTCAGTCTAATAATGTGCATGTCTACTATTTCCTGAAAATTTGCTGGTACATGACCCCTTATATGCATATATGCGACCCTACAACAAACTCTCTTATGTGGTGCCAAAAAATGGCATTAGCTTCAGCTGCTTTATTAAACTGCTACCCAAGCTGGCTTACATTCACAGCGAACAAGACACAGCCTATCAACAACTAACGCGTGGTGTGCCAGCTAACATGGGAACCTCTGCTCCCCTCCATGTTCATTGGGATTAGCATACAGAGGAAGAACAAAAGCCCTTTGAATGCTGGGCCAGAGTATTTTGCTCACTGTCACAACGATGTTTGTCCTCCTCTCTGAAGAAGGTACTTGAGGCGCACTACCAAATGGCTACCTTGAGCCAAATTACTCCTTTTAAGAGCCCCAACTCCCCCAGTCGTCAGCGAGACAGCGTACCGAGCAGACAAGGAGTCAGGCTTTTAAGAAGCACTTACCAAATAGACTGCAGCTGTGATGGACTATACTGTTCTCAACTAAATACTCTGTCCCAGAGACAAGGTTAGAGAAATAGTCCCTGAAATTAATGTTTAGCTTTTAATATTATCAGCTGAAAAGAGAAGTGAATGTGACAGCAGTCAGCAACTGCCAAGATACAGATCCAATACTGGACTCTTATGGAAATGAGAAAAGTGCAAGTCAAAAGAAGACAAAAGTTGCATAATGTCCCACGTGATCCTGGGGAAAATAATTGAGGCTAAAGAATATAATTTGAATGTATGGGGAGCATTTGCAGGGGCTAAATTTATCTGGGTGATGCAGATTTCTCAGGGCTTCAGCTGGGTTCTTGATCTGAACTGCCCTTCAGAAGAGCTGGTTGGTATTCCTTGGTTGTGGAAGTTCCTCCATGAGGCTTAGTGTCCACAGGCTAATACGGCCTTTGGGAATAGTCCCCATGGTAACATGAAACCAGATTTTATTAGTATTTTAATGCTGGTGTTTCCTGACTTTTAAGCGCTTCCTCACTTTTAAGCGCCTCCTCACGTAGCCTTACTGTCCTGACTCTATACCTAGCCCTTCTACAAGAAGGGTGCTAAGAACTCTTCTGGAAGGATCAAGATCCGAATGCAACTTTTCAACAAAATTAAAACATTTTTCTAGTTTTCTTTTGTACTATGTTGTACAAATTTCTGTCACATGTGTGTCTTACACTTTTTATTTTCCCACAGAGGTGTTCACATAAGAGGTTCCAAATACATGTCAGCAAAAGTAAGCACATGCAGCAAATGTCCTTAGTGTTCTGGACCTCGAAATGCAGCTAATAGGTTAGTCAGAAGTATGCACTTATTTCCCAACCTATTCAGGACAGAGTGCAAGCTTCTACTTTAATTACTTCAAAATTACATGCTTAAATCCTGTTCTGTGACATCTTAAGTTCATTTTTGTGTTTCTGATTATGTAAAACACCCCACACTTTATTCCTCTGTGTATCTATTTGGTATCTGTTCACTTTAACCTATAAAATAGTGCATTTTAATGACTTCTGTTCCTGCTAGTCCTGAAGAGGTAAGGGATTTGGGAACAGTAACTGGGTTCTATTTTCTTGTTCATCAGTGTACCTGTTAGTGGCTTCCATTGCAGAACCACCCTTACACCAATACAGTGATGCCGTGTGATGTTTGGTTCCTAAATTGCTCTTGCAGGGCTAGGTTGGAAAAATGCAATCTTTTTTTTTATCTGAGTCTTGACTGAAACAAATGTATTTGTACGTCTCTCTAGGTTCAGCTCTTCTCCCATGACTGTGCTGGTGGATCACAAGTTACTGTTCTTGCTAGCATTCACCATTTCCTGCCAGTGTTTCTTAATTTGGAAGAGTTAGTCCAATATTAAGAGCTTTTACTTGCAAGTGTTTCTAATGTAGCCATTATCCTTGATAGTCTGAGCACTTATCCTGTTCCCGAGAGTGCTCCTGTGCATGCTTTTTCCACAAGCCTTACAACCCATCTTTACCCTGTGGCTGTGGAACTGCACAAGCTGTTAAGGTAAACTCCATCGACAGGTTACTTAACAGAAAATAAATGCCCAGTGAGCATGCCCAGCATCATGCAGAGGAAGCTTGAGTCTGAGCACTGTCCCTGTGAGCTGCTTGTGATGTGGAGGAGGGAAAAATGTTCTCCCCTGGTTGTGAAGGCCACCTCAGGTCTGCCAGGTATGGGGATGTTACTCAGAAGGGGAGCTCCCCTCCTCAGCCTGGCCTGGAGAGCGGCTCCGCACCAGGTGCGTATGGGTGAGGTGACAGCATAAACATGGAGGAGGCTTCCCCTTTTGCACAAGTGTCATGGTTTCAGCCCAGCCGGTAACAAAGCACCACGCAGCCACTCGCTCACTCCTCCGCCCCGGCCACGGTGGGATGAGGAGAAAATGTGAAGAAAGGCTCGTGGGTTGAGACAAGGGCAGGGAGGGATCAGTCACCAATTAACGGGCATGGGCAAAAGACAGGCTCAACCTAGGGAAGAAACAAAGTCAATTTAACTTACTACCAATCAAATCAAAACAAGGATTCTGAGAAGTAAACCCCAACCCTAGAACACCTTCCCCCATCCCTCCCTCCTGCCCGGCTCAACCCCCCTCCCGGTTCTCTCTCCCTCCTCCCCCCGGCAATGGGGGTTGGGGTCGGTTCCTCACCCCTTGTCTCTGCCGCTCCTTCCTCCTCAGGGGAGGAGGACTCCGCGCTCAGACCCTGCTCCGCCGTGGGGTGTCTCCCACAGGCTGCAGTCCTTCAGTCCCAGCCTGCTCCAGCGCGGGCTTCCCCATGGAGTGGCGGCCATCTTGGGGGGCCTCCGCTCCCAGCTCCCCTCCATGGGCTGGGGGGGGACAGCCTGCCACCTCACCGCGGCATCCCCTCCTCCCCCGCTCCTCCTCCCCTCCTTCCTCCCTGACCTCGGTACCCGCAGAGGGGTTCCTCTCCCATTCCAATCCCCTATTCAGTACCGGTTCCCCTTCTTAAGTCCGTTCTCCCAGAAGCACTACCACCATCAGTGAGGGGCTCGGTCTGGGCCAGAGGTGGGTCCGGCTTGGAGCTGGGGAAGCTTCCAGCAGCTTCGCACAGGAGCCGGCCCTGTGGACCCTCACCCGGTACCAGAAAACCCTTCCACATAAACCCATAACAACAAGTGAGCACAGTCAGTAAAGGCAGCCTAGGACTCCATTTGTAACACAGTGCCTTAACATTTAGATTGCTGCTTTGCAATTTTAATTAAATGCTAGTGGTGCCTACAGTTAAGCATTCCTTGTGGCTTAAATACTCCAAATAAATAGAAAACAAATAACTTTAATACAGTATTTAAAAACCAAACAGGGTAATTCCATGCATCTCTAGAAGGGAAGAAAGGAACTGTTGATGGAGTTTTTAAGCCAAACCATATTTATGCAGCATCATTATCCTCTTGTTTTCCTGGAGACATCTTGTCCAAGTGCAAGCGTCCAAGCATGCTGCATCAGTAGTGTGGTACCAAGCTGAAGTTGTTAAATCAATCGTCATTTTGGGGTTGAACTTCAAAAGCAGCAAGACAGTTTTCCACAATGAAACTGGTAGTCCTTTGGAAATAATGAGATACCTGATAATGTTATTTGACAAAACTTTTGGGGATGGAAATGAAGGATTACAGTAGTTTAGTATATCAAATGACTTGAAGTGATTAAAAAGGCTGTGTTTCTTTCTCTAAAAGCGTGTAAAAACACATTAAAAGGCTTCAGTAAGCCAGCATTGAACACTGCAGGTACATACTGGGAACAAATCTGTTTTTCCCCCAAGTTTTTAGTCATTCATTTGAGCCCTCTTAGGAAGATGCCTGTGTTTTCCCGCAACGGTGGCTGCTTTTCACATGTTCTAACCTACATAAATTCTTAATGTTTTACTATACTTTTTGCAATGGAGATGTTATTGGTTAGGTAATAAGAAAAAGCCCCAGTTCTACTGTGTAATGTGCATTTTTTGCACCTTATGAGAATATTGAATAGACTTCATTATTTTTTTCAATACAAGTCTGAATTCTACCATTTGATTACCTGAACCAAAAGCATTTCAATTTGCCATCCATCACCCTGACCAGTGTAAAATGCTGAATATTCAGATTAAATTGGAACTTTTTTTCTATGAATAAGGAATTTGATTCAATTCTATAATATACAGTGTCTCTGGGGAGAGGAAATTGAGCTGAAGGTCGCTGAAGGCAAGTGAGAAAATTGTATTATCCAAATACAAAATTCTTTTTCTTATCATCAAAACCTGAAATACAGCCATGGGGAATAAGGGGGTCAAGAGAGAATTCAATTAGAGATGAAAATGGAAAAGGTGCATTTTTCAACTTACCTTTCATTTTTCCAAACAAGTGGCAGCAGTGAGCTGTATGAGGACAATGAAATATTTGTCAAGCAGTTTAAACTTTTTTTTAAAAAAATATAAATCAGGAAACATTCTCAATCAGTTATAAAGAGATAGTAAAAGTCCATATGAACATGGAGTGTCCAATTCTTCATAGCCTTAACCATCGCAGTTTTAGCTTGTTAATCAGTGGTGCAGGAGAGGTAATGAATACCTAATTGCAACAATTTATATGGATAAAATTGTCTTGTTAAGAAAGAACAATTCTCAAATATTTATAATCAGTTTCCTTTCTAAGACAGTTTGCCATAACAATTTCTGCACTTTCCTCCTTAACTCATAATGTTAAATGATAAATGTTCAATATAATTGTAGAAGCATGGTGGTGTTATGCCATAAAAATGCTTGCTTTTTTCTTTATTTATTTTAGTCTTTATTTATTTTAGTGTAGATACCAAGAACTCATAAAATAAACCAGGCCCTGTCCAATGTGGCCACCTCTGAAACGTTAACAATTAGAGATACAGGCCGTGATTTAGCAAAGACCTGCTACACTTGCTCGGTTCTCGGCTGCATGACTGGTGTCGCTGCTGCCAGTACACCTGCAGGACAAGTTTCCTCTTGTTAAAGGCATTTGAGCTAAAGCTGAGGCTAATGTGAGAGGAAATAAGATTTCCAGTGAGATCCTAGAATGCTAATTTAGCAAATTCCTAAACTTCCTGTGTAAATTACACAGTGATTTACAAAATTAGCTTGAGATAGCTTAGGAGTTCTTATTCTGCATCTGTAATTGTCAGTTTTGTTTGTAGTCATTTCCTAAATATTTGTTCTTTCCAGGAACACTGAATTTCCAAAATCACTGAAACCTTGCTGTATTTGGTAAGTGATCATTTTTAATAGTTTATCATTACATAACCATTTATAGTCTGTCCAGTTAGAATAGATGGTACCATATATAACCAAACTTTCAAATATATTTTCATTCTAAGGAGCACTTCCTTTATACTGCAAGTACCAGTTCTGAGTTTGGGTTGGATCTAGTGTCGGCTAGAACTTAGTGAAACTATTCTCATGTTCTACGAAAAGTAATTTGAAAATATTGTTAGTCTTGAAGCCAAATGCAGTCATCTCTGAGAGACAACATGAAAGCAAATCTTCAAATGCAGCGTAATAACCTGAATCTGAACATCGCCTTTTCGGTGTAGTTGTAATACTGTATAATTATTAAAAGAATGTTATATTGACTATGAAGCTATCCTGCCTTTCAACAAAATAGTCTCTTTTTATAGAACTGAAATTAGCAATCACAACCTGCATTCTCTATTGATGCAAGGATTGTATGTGCAGATGTGAAATTAGGCCTTTTGACGCTTTGTAAGCACATGCACTTGGTATTGTCTGGAAGCAGAAAACAATGAGGTACTCAGCACATCTCTGAACATGTGACAGAGTTCATCGAGATGAATCATTTTCCCCCAAATTCAGAGGTCCTTTAGAATGCATGGCCCGAACCTTCCCCAAAGCACCCTTTTCTTGTTCCATGGGACAGAAATCTCAATTCTTGGATATTTTTTTTTGTAAAACAAAATTATGTTTTAATTTTGTTGGCTTGTTTCATTTAAAGTATAATGGGTTCTGTTATAGACACTGAAATGAACTGGAATGAAATTATTTCAGTGGGAATTCACTTTCGGTACATTTTTTAAGGTCTTACTATGCGCCTGTCTGTATTTTTAAGTGCCAGAAAGCCTCTGTAAGCCTAGTGCCTAATAGATTCACTGGCTTTCAGTGGAAGTGAAAGGGCTCTTCTGTTCAGATTGGATTGCAAGATTGGGGTCTTTGTAAAATAAAATTCCTACTAGATGGATCAGGAGTGTCTGCATGTTACTTTTATATAGAGATTTGAATAATTTTTATTTTTTTGAAAAGTGACAAAGAGTTTTATATTTCAGATCTAATGAAAGAAGACTTACTTTAATTTTCTTTTCAACCTATCACAGGAACAAGAATTTAATCCACAGTTGCTGAATTTTTCAACGTGAAGGAAAAAGGACATTACATAGGTAAGGTTATTCAGTCTGGTTCTATTTGAATCTACTGAACTTCCTTCTATTTGACAAAATGTAAAATTAATGTTTTTGGAAACTGGGGACTTCAATAACTTAAGAAAATTAAAAAATAAAGGGAGTTTTACTGAATTGAAATGAAATAGGTTGTTAGAAGAAAATCAGCCTCTGGTAAAGAAAAGGGAAAAAAATGATAAAGAGAAATCACATTGACAGAAACCTCAAACATTATGGAAACAAGTAGGTCAAAAGAGTTGTTCAAAACAATATACCTTTGGAGTATATATTATCAAAAACACCATTAATTCTTTAGGCAGAAAGACACCTGAGATCAAACAAATGCAAATTTATAGCTAACTATTAAACAACTACGTGAGTGATGGGAACAAAAGAAAATATATACAGTGCAGAAAATTAAACCAAGTGATTATTAAAATTAAAAGTAATTATACCAAAATAATATAAAAATAAATGTAAAATAAAATAAATGCACTGATGTTTCAAAGCAAACTTAAGCTTCAGTGTTTGGGAATAAAGTTCTATGGGGTAGACCTTCTATAGAAATTTGATGATTAAATCCTAAGATCTGGGAAAGGGAATTAAAACCAATGTCAACCACCTGGACTGTAGAGAGGAACTTCATTTTTTTAACTAACTTTGATGGACTGTGAACTGCTGAAGAATGCAGCAAAACAGAGGTTATGCAGTAAAGCAACAGTTAGGCAGGGACAAGCATCAAGTAGAACTACACATACGCTGTGAATGTGTCAAGTATAACAGAAAACCTTCACTTCCCTTCAGAGGTATCACTTTAAGAGCAGAGGGGCCAGAAGATGTAGGCAACAAAGAAGGAAAAGGGTTATGCAAAGGGCCTAAGGATGATTTGCACTGTGTGTCTCTTGTAAGATGCCAGAGATCCTCAGCTCAGGGTGAACTCTGTGGGAGTTGAGGCCAGGTACTAGCTTGCACTTGCAAGGCCAAACCAATGACCTAGAAGGCCAGAGATAAACAGTTAAAGGCCACAGGTGTATTTGTTAGCTTAATGCAAGCAAATCACTTAAATGGTAAAATACTGCTTGAAAGTGCAACCTAATGACTGCTCTGTAGTAAAGTGAAAGAAATATATTGTCTAGGTAAGAGACTGACCTACTTAATCAAATACTTTGGGGAAGACTTTTTATATATCAAAACCTTTTTCCACACAGTGTTAGGATTATGACATCAAGCATTTAGTTGTCAGGAGTTCCCAATGGGTAAGGCAGTAAGCTCAGCCCTATTGTATTTCACCATGGGGAAAATATTACACAGGTGGAGCAGGAGACAAACTACTTTGCTAGAGCAACATAACTGTGTGGAATTGCATGTCCCTGAGGTCCTGGGCTGGCTTCTTTAGAGCCAAATTGCAGCAAGGCTTGTACGCTGGTGAAGGGACAGTACACTTTTTACCACTCTGCATCATGGATGGCAGCCTTGGAGATAAGCCAGGCTCCTTGGAGCTATTCCAACTCGCACCTTGTCCCTCTGTGGCTGTGCCACCCCTGGAGATGTGAGGGAATGGAGGGGAAAAAAGTATCAAATAAAGTCACTGTCCCTCATATGACCCCTGCTGGACTTACAGAAAATAAGCATCAAATACTTACTATGGGGCTGCTCATTCTAATGCTGTTCTTAAATTTGCTGCTGTTTTACCAAGATATTTAGAAAAGTCCACAAAGAGTAGAAGAGATATTTTTGGAGAGGGACACCTGGAGGGAACTCACTTGAGTGGCTGAAAATTTTTTATGGCTGTGCCAGCTCATGTAATACGTATCTTTTTTTCCCTCTGAAGTTTCCAACTTTAGCAGCTTACAAATACTGTTAGTTTTGTGGGCCATGGTATGCTGACCAAAGGATCCATTCCAGCTCCCATCAATATTGCTGGAAGAGTCATCTCTGACTTTAAGGGAGCACAGCCTTAGCCAGCAACGTGCAGTTGTGTACACCTTGAGTATAAGGGAATTTCCTACCCACATGTCAACAACATGATTTCTGAACAGCCAAGTGTGCAAATGGTGTAGTGTATAACAGGCTACCTGGTGGAAAAAGGGCTCGCACAGAAAACTGTGATGTGAAACGTCCTCTGCTAAGAGGAATACATCAGTTATCTCAGTATATTTTTGATCAGAATCTAAGTGAGATTTTTGAAAACCTTGAGCTATCAATGACCTCAGCGAAACTTAATGTTGCAACCAGCAGGATACTGCTTTGGTAGGACAAACAGAGATGCAGGTGTAGTAGAAGACAGTTTTATTCAGTAAAATGTAAATGAAATAAAAGCAGGCAGAAACTGCCAGGACTGGCTAGCCGTACTCTGTGCAATTGTTTCTTCCATTTAATAGAAATTTGCAGAGTGGCAACCCCCTCCCTCCAACAGTTTCCTTCTCTGTTTTTATAACCCTACAATATGGGAGAAATATCTTAACATTAATATGACTGTGTTCCTTTTATTTATAAGAATAAAACCTTTTCTTTCAGTTGCAGAGCCTTTATTGCAACAGTAAACAAGAAAAGAGTGATCAATTTTAAACTGATAAACAGTGAAAATTTTCAGTGGGTAGAATAAGTTATGCTGAGGTTATCTGGTGAGAGCAGATTAGGAGAAAGCCAGCACTTGTGTTTATTGAGCTTTTCTAATGAAAAGTAAATTCACAAAGCCTTGTTTATTAGCTTTTTTTATTAACAACAAATGCATACAGTGGTATGCACATATGCATATTGACAGTTAAATCTGAACTTGTTCTCCCCCATGCATGAATATGTACACATGTACTAATCATTTTACATACAGAAACAGCTGAAAAGCCCAGAGAGAATCTGGCTCCAGCAGAGCTTTTCCTGTTTACTTTGTTGTCTGTTGGATCATGGGCTCATTAAAATACAGCTATCATTTGGTGAAATTCTCAAGCAAGATTTGTCCAGGAGGTTGCTTTGCATAAGTGCAAATTGCAATGATTACATGAGTGTATTGCAGAATAGTCTTTCTTAGGAAAGATATCAGATTGGTACATATAGAATTTCCACATTTAATTATTTCTTTTTGTACCTGGGTCTTACAAAGAGAGAAGAAACATCCCTTTCCTTCTTCTATGCTTCACAAGCAAATAAGAACCAAAGCAGAATCCTCTTTAGGCCATACCTTTTATTTACCACAATCTGATTGCCAAAGACACAATTCAGATGAGAATAGTACATATGCTTGATGATGGACTTGCCAGCCTTGCCTGATGGGAGGGGAGATTCCGGTGGGAGAAAATGAAAGGGAAAAATTAAGCACCAGGTGAAAACTCTAACTCCAGATGATATTGTACAGGGCAGGACTTTCAAAGCATCCTTGTGGGACATAAAAAGTACAGCTAGTGTGAAAAACTAGAAAATCTAAATTAAGCAGACCAAACCCATACTGGTGCGTCCGTAGTTAAGTACAAA
Source organism: Haliaeetus leucocephalus (assembly GCF_000737465.1). Taxonomy (NCBI): domain Eukaryota; kingdom Metazoa; phylum Chordata; class Aves; order Accipitriformes; family Accipitridae; genus Haliaeetus; species Haliaeetus leucocephalus. The sequence continues at coordinate 4,116,534 of NW_010973148.1, read as the reverse complement.
GGCTTACTGTGGACAAGTTACTGCTAGATGTAGAAAGGAGAAGCCTATTAAGCTTTGGGAAACTCTTTCTTATATCCTCTAATGACCGTGCTGCTGTCTGCTGAAGAAAGAACATGAAAATTATATTGCTAGATATGTGTGCAGGGATTCCTCGGTGGTAACTCTGCGCAGTTCATCAACTAAAGCCTCCCTTTCTACCATCCCCAAAGGCTGAAACACAGTTAGTTGAATGGGCTTTTATATGAACAGGGTATAAAACACCCATCAGCTGGTATGCTACTGATATAATTTTAAGTGTTTTGCTTAAAAATACATAACTGTGAATATTGAACTCCTTAGACAACTCCTCTGAGAATGAATAAGCAAGCTTCAAATTCATCTGTTCTAAATAACTTAAGATGTAAAGGATCTATGCATGTTACTGTGGTACCCATTCTTCTTTGTGCTGTAGAAACAAGATGGGATACTTCTAGCCATATTAGAGTGAAGCACTAGTCCTTGTCTAGAGTCTCTGAAGGCCTCCCAGGTGAATTTTATTTTGGAAGAGAATAAGAAAATTCTTTCCCATTTCCCATTTCACTTCTTAACAGAGGTGGAAACTTGTATTAACCTTACTTACAACCTTGACCTCAGCTGCAAGATAGCTCTTCCAAAATGTTTCTCTAAGTAATGAAAAATATAAAGAATCTCCCATTACTACCTCAGCTAAAGGATCCCTTTTGTTTCCCTACATTGTAGGAGCTGGTGTAACTGGCACATGCCTAATCTTGTCTTTTAGGAAATGGGAACAATGTGAACCTGCAAAAGGGAAAGGATTTTTGTGCTTCTCCTCCTCTTTGGCACCTCCACATGCCGGAGGCTATGTACATACTGTATCTCCCATACTGCATCTCCCATACTGCCACTGCAGTGACTCTAGGTCATATTTGTACTAATATGTTGTCAGCACTACGAAATTCCTAAACATTCACTGGGAATACCAGACTTGCTGTTTCTGAAGTGAAGCTTATAAATTGCATCACAAACTATCAGGAAGACATGCAAGTTTATTTGTAGCTGTAAATTAAGCAAAATATGTGTAGATCCATGTTATCTATTCACTGAAGGAAGAATCACCTCTCTCCTCCTTACCAAAACCAATGAATCGGATAGATATCTCTCTTTCTGTCTCAAATGATGATATAAATACTCTCCTATCATATAAAAAAGCATGTGCCTGCCTCTCTGTCTCCTTGTAATGTGTCATCACCTTTTTCATTCACTTAAAATGTGTAGTAATTTCCAAATCACAAGAGAATTTTTGTATTATTTGGGATGGGCTAGGCAGAGTTAAAATTAGCAATTCCAATCTATTGCTTTAATTATTTTCTCTTCTAACAGAAACTTCAGCCTTCCGGCTACTTGTGAGGCAGTAACATGTGTGCACTCTTGTGACTGACTGACTGTGCCTCTGGTTTTTGTTGCTGTTTTTGAGGTAGTTGAAGAAGAAATATATTTATGGCAAATCAGGTAAATGATATGTCGGAGGCACATAAAGCTGTCTTATACAAGCGTTCATAAAAGACTTTTCTCCCAGTAACAAATGGCATCTATGTCTCTTACAGCAGAATATTCCTTGCTCTGAATATCTAAATAAAACCTACGATTTTACAGAGGAAAGATTTTTGAATGCTACAGAGGTCTGGACTATTTTTCTTCCTGAAGTGCAATACTGTTTCAGTGTTTTCCTTTCATTTTGCACTATTTCATAATATTACTATAAAAGGGAGTGTAACAATATTCTTGCATCATAACTGCTTCCTGTAATGTAATGCATATGTAGTGTAGTCTATAAAAATACCATGAAACAAGAAGTCTAGATTTCAGCAAAAATAAGATCGGTATTTATGTGGAAGGATTGTTGTCATTTTGTGTGCTTTATTGTTGCTGGTGGCAGCTCAGAAGCTGACTATCTTCATTCTCACTGGTGTGCAGTACTGACAAGTCTACCTGGCCCTGTACCCTTAGAGTAAGTGCAGATTTAGGCAGCCAGAGCTGAAAAAGCAAACCCGTGTTTTATTTAATACATCCTTAAAATGACATTTCTGTTGTCTATATGTTAGTGACTATTAAACAATGATCTTGATGTTTTTAATTAGTTTCACATAAACAACCTAGATAAACAGAAATAAATACAGTTTATGGCATAGGTCAGTAAACAGCGTATACAACAGGCAGTTGCTGTTGGGGGTAGCAGGTGGTGTTGGTCAGTGGTTCCTGGTATAAGCTGGTTTCATTTACACAGACATTTGTGGTAGGAATAGAAGTGTGTCCATACTTCAAACTGTCAAAAACTGTTGCTTGTGAAATATTATTATGTGAAACTCAAGTGACATATCTTCCTTGATTTTCGCCTTCTCAGTCCATCTATTTTATCATGTAAGAAGGTAATAGTCGTGTGTCTCCTCTGCTTCTAACTGCATTGTGCTATACAACAGAATAAAATACTGTAAATGTGACTGTAAATAGTTTCTCATCATTTTTGTTGGCTTCTTCCATGGCTAGGAGAAAGAACTGACACTCACTGGGAAACTAGCAATCTTCCATTTTCCATGTGGCAAAATTCTGATTGTCACAGGGGTTTTAGTTGTTGAATTTTTGAGCAGGGTTGTTATTACATATATATCTGTCTCACAAACCAGGGAGCAAGTTTTGTCATTCCTAGACCTTGTACAAATTAGTGTAATATTTAGCAAAGATGATTTTATATTTGTAGGAATGGAAAACTTTTTCCTGACCACTTGATCTAGGTAAAACAAAGATGTGCATTATAGCCTCTCAGCACTGTGCAGTCTTAGCATGAGGCCCTGGCAGGTAGGTAAGAGGTCAAAGGGGAGAAGAGACAGTCACAGATACATGATAAATTAATAAACCACATGTCCATGTCTCCAGAAGTTATGGCAAGGCTAACACCCCTGCCCATGTAATGCTATTAGTGTCTATTGATTCTTGTGACAGTGAGAATGACAGAGGAATAGCGCACTGAAAATGAAGACAGCCAGAAAATAACACATTTAAAAGCAGCATTGGGCTGATAGGAGGAGGAAAATTCAGATGCCCAAGGGCTCTGGGTAATGGTGCTTGTGGACCAAGAAGTTCAGTCAGTCTTCCTCATTTGCTTCTTCAAACACACTTCTCACACTTCTGTTTCTGCTTATAGAAATGTACATATATTTCACAGGTAGCTGAGTACAATTAACCCTGGGTCATATATGGGGCTTCATTTCCCTGGTTCTCTTTTTATTAGAAATATCTTCAGCAGGAATTATTTGATGCTTTTGTTTTTACATATTTTTCCTCTCAATTGTATACCCCCATATTCCTCTTTCAAACACTCATTTAAACTTTAAAAAAATGGAGTAACATGCAAGAGATGACCAGATAACGTGCATTTCTATAGTGTGGCTGTGCATACCTGGTAGTCTTGATATTCAGTTCCAGTTTCTGTTGGAAACTGCAGCCAGGGGATACTTACTTCAGTGAAAGGAATTCTCTTGCAACAGCTGCAAACCCAAAAAAAAAGTCTCAATAATACATAATTGGGGTGACCTTGAGAAGTATTCTCACATGTTAGTTAAATGTTTCTCTTTTTTTCCCCGCTTAGACTGTCATGAAACAGAGGAATAAGAACTTAATAGATTATAGAACATTCCACAGAGGACAACAAGTACAAGCAGTTTGGTTATGTTTTCCTACAACCCTTCCTTCTGCTGCACTTCTGTGAGCGTAGTTTGGTCTGAAGCAGAGAAAAAGTGATTTCACCAGCTCCTGTGGGCCAAATCCCAGCCTCAAGCCGACCTGTGCATCTTCGCTGGAGCTCATGTGGTCTGAATCAGGGCTGGCAGAAGCAGCAGCCTCCTCTTCCTGTTTCTGAGCAAAAGATGAATGAGTGTGGTACCAGACGAAAGGCAGCAGTGAGTCTAAAGGAATTAGTTTATGGGGAAACCTCCACCCAAATGAATTTTATTTGTCTCCCAGCTACAAATGAAATTCATTTGTTTTGGACTTCCTGACAGATTCAAATGTGTCAAAACATAGGGTCACTGAGGTGGTCATTTTGCATTGACAACTGTATCTTTAGTGGCACACTGGTTTAAATCAGTGGATTTCAAACAGATTTTGTATTGAAGTTTGGGACCAAGTTGAACTTGATTTTCATGAAGAGAGTTGTGGTGTGTGAACAGATTTATGTGGCTGGTCAGTAGCTGGAAGCAAAGCCATTAATGTTTGAACATCTCTGGATGTTATCTGGGAAACTGAAAAAGCAATTAAGTGTTTGGACAGACATTTAAGGGAAGAAAATAAAATCAAATAGAAAATAAAGGCTTTGGGAATTCAGTGATGTGAGGGAAGAAGACTGAAGAGATGTTTGAGGAGGAAGCTGCAGTAGAATGGGATAATACTGATTAGAGAATTAAACTGAATAAAGTTAAAATCAGCCAGAGAACCCCAAACCCTTCATCTTTAAAGCAGTTTCTTTACCTAGGTCACAGGATGCAAGTGCTAAGCCTTTTTCTTGTATTACCAAGAAACACATTCATTTACATTTGGCTGAGATAAAGATGTGCTATTAAATGAAAGCCTTGAGCCAGCTGAGGAGTGTAAGGCTTGGTCTTACAGCTTTTTGTCATTTTTCAGATGAGAATCTTACATTATGTTGCAAAGGCCAGCTGCCAGAATGATGGTGCTTCTAAGGGAAAACCTTAGGACATTTAAATAGGTTATCTGTGAAAATGATAACATAAATTATAAGGACAAGAAGTAAAAGAAGTAAAGCTGGGTATATTGTTGGTGTTTCCACATCAAATGCAAACTGGACATTGGTATCACATAAAATCTCTAGCATATATTGGTTAACTGCAAGATAAAAGAGAAACACAAGACTGGCAGTTGAGTTGGATACACCTATTCATATGTGGTGTTTGTGTAATGGCTAGTGGCAAGAAATTAATGTATCTTTATTTTGCTTATTTGTGTTTGAATGTGTGTGTAACTACAGCTTGCTTCATAGATGAATACTCCTAAAAGCTGTGGTCTTTTACCTGTGCGCTTTAGGTTCCAGTAAGGTACAAAAGCTCGAGCCCTAAAGGCAACTTAAAATACTTTTGTCTTTGGGGATATTAATTATCCAGGTCTGCAATGTATATTATTTATAAAAGTACATATGTTTGAAGTGCTTTAACTACACTGTTCATGGAAATTTGTATTTATAGTGTAGAATTAGTACCTAAAGTCTTGAATACCGTACTCACATTTTTCACTTTGAAAGCATTTCGTTTAAGGAAAGCTTCTCTTAAAACATAATACAACTGATGAACTCATTGTAGCAACTTTACTTAGTCTCCATAATGTATATAAATGCTTTTACACTTAGGGTTTTTTTCATATTGGGATGTTATGATACATTACATTCAGCTATCTAGGTCAAATCATATTAGTTATTTATATTTAATAGGTTTAAAACGAGTTTGAGCATTTGGTGCGTACATTTTTCCCCAGGTAACAAGCAGAATGGCTATGCAGATACCTGATGGGTCTGTTGGTTGTCATGGCACTCGGTGCAAAGGAGTGGAGCTATCCCAGCCCCAGGCTGGGGGAATTAAAAATGAAAATGAGAAAGATTAGGTAATGTAATGTTGATTTTTCTTATGACTGCTACTTCCTCTGAGAAAAACAAATGCAATATTTTTAATGAGAAAAAAATCTCTTGGATACTCTTGGTATTTAGAGATGTCAGCGTTTTGTGTGACAGCTTATTTCTAGCTTGACCGCGTTTCTGTTTATAAACCATCATTAGAGGTTTATAATGGAAGGAGATGATGCTCCAGGTGATATGTGCATACTGCCTATAGTGATACTCCTTAGAAACTAGCTAAATTTAACACAGATATGTAAATAAGATTACTTCAATACACGATGGTGTATTACCCTCTGTCTGCCTGACCCCCTTCTGTGACTTCCCTCACCCCAGCATGACCATCCGAAGCATCTCCAGGAGCTGCTCCTCCCCTGCAGCCGGTGCCACATGGCCCGTGCAGTACGTGGGGGGCTCCAGCCCCCCTGACCTGTTTGCCGCTTGGCCACGGGTGCAGCTCAAACCAGGCACCGCACTCTGCACACTGTTATTTTCCCACCCCTTGTTTATAAAGTGCAGTTTAAGTCACCTCAGTCGACGTTCATTAATTTTTAGTGATGCCTCAAGAGGTGCTCACGAGGTAGTGTTCAGGGAAGGGGAGTGGTGGGCTTTTATCCCCCGTGGTCTGGAGTGGGGGAATGTGGAGATCTGGCTATCCGCAGATCACACAACCTGTAGAAGCTGTTGTCACCATAGAAGCTTTTTTTTTTTTTTTTTTTTTAATTTGGGACCAGTTGCCAAAGAATAAGTACAGCCTAAGCATAGATGCCATGCTGGAAGCCTCCCAGCTGGCAATCAAATGCCCATCCAGAAGGACCTCCATCTTCCGTAAGTTCTCTGTTGTGTGTCTGCTGGCCCTGGACTCATTTTTTTGGACACTTGCTGTCCAAAACAGCAGTTCTCACATATGTGTGGGAACTGGGTTGCTGTCTTGATGTCAAATCATAGAACAAATAGAGAAGAAATGGGCTAGTCCAGGAGTGATCAAACTTTTTGACATCTTCATCCAGCTGAGCCACCTGCCCCTTTCCCTCCCTGTGCCCACCACCTTTTCCCCAGAGGATACCCTTGCTCGTACTTGTCTCCCGGCACGCCTGTCTGCTGCCTATCTACACACCTACCTCTTAGGACTCTCCAAACCAAACCATACCTCTTCCCCTGCACCACCGCTGCAGATACCTTGGGCCTCCTCCATCCTAGCTTCCCCAGGCACTGGGAATTTTCTGTTCCCTCTCTGTGATCTCCATAGGTCCCTGTGCCACAGAACCCGCATCCTGCGAGACTGCCAGCACCACGGAGGCTCCAAACCTGCTGGTACCACAGTTAAGGTCATCTCCCAGATTTGCTGTGCCTTTCCCCCCTCCTCCTTTGGGAACTACAGGTCTAGAGGTTTGTGTCTGTGCTGGCACCAGGTCCTTGCAGTCCCGTCCTGGGAGAAAGCTGGCCGTGCCAAGCAGGAAATGTAAAGCTCCCGCGGGATCCTGAGAGAAGATGAGTGCTCCACAGCTTTCCAGGGGTGACAGCTACTTTAAGTGATAGTTCTGATATTCCACCCCCTGGAGTAAGAAGGTTCAGAAGCATACTGTACCACAGATACTCGGGAAGAAGATGGTGGAGTAGGTGGGTTTAAGGCCTCACGCACTGATGGAAGTCTTACATTCTTACATCCTGGTCACTAGACTCCAGGTATTTAATAGCCTGTGGACAGCAAATTGGGGTCAAAGAATATGGGAACGGGAATATGGGCAGTTTGACTACAATACTCATAGCCTCAATCTGCTCTGCAGTACAAGAACATAAAATTGTGAAGTGATAACGAATGTTCTGTGTTAATTTGACTCATCTCCAAATTACCAGCAGCATGATAGTACAGGATTTCCTTTTCCCCAGGTGCATTTGCAAATATGTATTTACATTTACTGGATAGAATTCAGTGACAAGAACGATCTGAAATTAAATTATGAAATGCAGTGCTTGGAACAGTCAGCTGCAGAAGGAAAACAGAGTAAGCAGAGAACAATCTATCCAGGATGCTGCCAGGCTGGGCTGCAGAAAAATGATGATCTATATTCATTAAAGGTATTTAATAATTTTCTAAAAAAAAATGTAAAAAATATCTCAAGTCAGGAAGTATGAACCTTATTATTGATTAAACATTTGAAAAGGGATTTTTCTCAATAAAGGAAACCATATTTTCTAGTCATTCTTTTTCTCTTGTGTTTTCATTAAGCAATTTAATATGTCTGAATCTTACTTTATGTTGTATTTCCTCTTTATTACTTTATATTACATCTCTGTGTTCATAGATTGAATGATATAATGCCTAGCTAGGAAGAAAATATGTTTTCTGTTCAAACAGGTATAATAATTTCAGACCAACTTTACTCTTTTTATTGGGGAAAAAGTTATTAAAAAGCCCGTAAGATGTGTTTGTTTTCTTTTTGATCAAAGACTTTGGTACTCAGGTTTTTCTTTTTCATATTCAGTAGGAAATACAAAGGTGCCCTGTCTGTTTTGTAAAGGCCCTGTGTTGCACTTTTAAAGTCAATGGGAAATTTGCCTCTAACTTTGATGGGAATGCAACCAGACCCTGCGTTTATAGCAGAGAGCAGCATTCATCTTGGTGTAATGGAAAAGATGCGCAGACATTTCAAATACTTGGCAGTCATTCTTGCTACTAGGAAGAAAATTAACTCTATCCCAGCTGAAACCAGGACACTTGGTTTTGCTAGCCAGCTGAAAAGCATGTAGCAGTGTTTCCTCGAGGCCAATAAGAAAATCAACATTAGTTCTGGAGAACACAGAATTTCTGAAGAAAACAAATTTTCAGGTGTCTTTTTTTTTTTTTTTACCACATCTTTTTCTTGCAGAGGTACTGCTGTGGTAATGACGATTTTTTTAAAAAAGATGCATGTGCTCTGAGAAAATGTTCTTTAAGCCAGCCTGAGGCAAATAAAATGTCCAAAGAAAAATCCCTCTTGCTTAAGAATCTTCTCTGCTGGGTTGTGTAGTGCAGAGCAGTGGCAGTGTGGGTGTTAATGTGTCTTGCTTTTGTCATTCTGCAGCCACGACTGTGTGTATGTTTCCTTAGACATGTCCAATAGTTCGATCATCCACATTGCCAAGTCAGTGGAGGACAAATCTTAGAGTCAATGAAGATGATCTTCCACTGAATTCTTTGGGATTTGGCCTGGCACAGACCACAAACTGATGGAAGATTTACTTCTGGGAGACGTCCCTTCGTAGGAGTTGGAGTCTCTAAAGATGAGGGCTACTTAATGCCTCAAATTAACAAACTGTCTATACCTACTTCTTTGAAAGTACAACACAAAACTTGGTCTTTTGATCAAAATTCTTTCCTCTAATCTATTTAAAATGAAATCTATTTAACATTTACTTTAAAAAAACACCTGGATATCTTAATAGCAGGCAGAACCCAGCAAGTATACGTACAGACCTGGTGGTACCTAGCGGTGACAAACAAGAACCCTGCAAATACCCAGTGTACAGCTATAGGGATCCCAAAAACCACCTGTAGCACATAAACTAGTTCTGTCTTCTGTGGTATCTTCAGAAAAAATATGGGAGGTTATAAACACAGTTTAAGTATTTGAATGAAAGGTTGTCTATGCTGGCATGCAGTGAAAGGAGGCAGGTGCTGAACATTTAGCAGAAAATTCAACCACAATTTTGCTGTAGATTTCAACAGGAACCAAATTCACTGCTTTAAAACTAAGCATAGACAACTATTGCAGAGGGTATCACCTTAGAAGACAAAGCCCTTATAAAAAAATACAATGCCCTGTTAAAAATATGCATTACTAGTTTGGCAAAGTGGGCATATTCCCTCTTCCAGAAATAGGATCCTGCACCAAAAGAGATATTAACAAATGTAACAATGGCTAGTCAAATTTTTGGGTTTTCATGCTAAACACATCTTTTATGGAGTTAAGCATACTTTTTATTTCTGTAAGAGGATGACATGATAGAATACATTCTGTGAACGTTTCAGCAAGGATCAGAAAAAACTGGAACTAGTCCTAATAGAAAAATGAATAAAATAGAAATATGGATTAGGAGTGGGAAGGAAGTTCATGCTTTTTCTGACCTCTTTTCCAGGAGGAATTCAAGGAATGAAGTGTTTGCTTATGTTTGGATGGATGATGAAACCCATTTCTGTTCAGCAAAGCAGCTAAGCCTGTATTGGAGTCCTGTTAAAGTTAAGAATTTGTGAGGTATCATTGCTGGATTTGAATAAAAACCATGAAGCTACATGTAACATTACCCTCAGCCAAACTTATTGTTTAATTTAAAGTATTTAACAAATAACTTCCCCAAAAACGTACATGTACTTCTGCTTGGAAGTTTTTTCCGTTCATTGCTCAGCATCACAAACTGCAAAACTGTGAAACAGATGGTCCTTGAGCTATGAAATCAGCTATTAAAACACAGTCTCTAGTAGCCACCCTGCTTTCCTCAGCGAGAAGATAGGTCCCACAGGGTGATCTGAGCTTCCCCTTGGTTTCTCCCTTCAGTGTGTGTGCTTGTGCGCGTGGTCATGCCCTCTCCTGGTGCTCATTGCCATAGCTTAACTGAATTCACACCAGCTGAAAATTTACCCCTCCATGCTTTTGAAATGTTGCTGTGATCATTTGTACTCTAGAAAAGCTGTAGGATGCGTACTGAGGCTTTTCATTTTCAGAAGACGGTTTTGGGATAGAAGTGCCCGGGTGGCCAGGCAGCGCCCTGGCCCTCTGACCGCCTCTCCCACCGGCAGCTGCTGCAGCCTTGGGCACGTAATTTAGCTCTGCTAGAGTCAGCATCCCATCCTTGAGCCGGTAGCAGTATTATTCTGCCTTTCCCTCCCAGATGAATTTATTGGTGGCCCCAAGATGCTCCAGTAGCGGTATGGGGGCTGGAGCCTCAGCGAGGGGCCGGGTGCGGGTTTTGGCTGGGGCAGCCCCATGCCTGCCTGGGACTGCTCCCATAAGGTGATTTGCATTTGGTGACCCTGCCTGGGGAAAGTTTAATGGTGGGGATATGAGAAAGAATAGTCCCAGGGCTGTTTTATTTAGGAGTTGAGGGAGAGCCCAGCAGGGCAGAGCCGGAGGGTTTTTCTGGTCCTAGGAACAGCATGAATGTGGCTAAAGGTCATTTTTGGTGTGGAAAATAATCCACACCTGAGCTAGATAAACATATTTCTCCAGGTTCTTATAGTTCAGGAGCAAAATGCTTCCATTTGCTACAAAGCGAAACTCATGGGTAGCAGGAATTGTCCAATATTTTTGCTCCTTGCTTGTTGCCAGAAGAGGGACAGTTTTGGTCAGCAAATGCTTGAGAAACCACACTACTTGGGGCTGCTGCTGCACCCTGCAGCAATGCCGCGTCCCACACAGGTCCCCTGGGAGCAAAGGCCTCATGTTGTCCCTGTCCAGGGGCCACCCGGCAACCCATGGGCTGCCAGGGGCCACTGAGTGGGATACAAAAGAAAGGGAGTTTAGAAACTTGCGGCACGCAAGTACCTTCCCGGTGGCTTAGTCCCAGTAATTGATATTGCAAAACCTCTGAGAGGTCCCAGAGCACAGATTACGCACAAGTGCCTGCTTCTGTGTGAGCTGCTTCGCCTTGCTTGTAATGGCCTGTGCCAGCGGGTTGGTGTTTTACTGGTGGTTAAAGCTTGGTTGTGGAAACTCATTTAATTTCCTTGCAAGGAAAGTGAAAAGCATGAGCATGCAGTAGGTCACACGAGAAACCTTCCCCCATCAGGGAAGGAATTGCATGCCGCACCATGTGTACAGCGACGCTTCTCTTTATTTTCTGCAGTTCAGTACAATTATTTTTGAAGGAAACACTATCGAGGGGCAAATGTGAGCTGGAACAGCTTAGGAATCCATACAAACACACTAGAAAAATCACTTTATTACTTAGAGGAATGGAAATAACCACACCAACCAAACTCCTATAATCCACAGTGGGATAAAAATACACCTAAAGCTCTACTTTCACAGCTAATAAGATGACAATGACATTACAGGACAGCCTTGTCACAGATAAACTGATAAGTAAATGACAATCCATACTGGTAAATGAATATTCTTGACATGAGATGATTTTGATACAATCCTAGTAAAATCCAGGTAGATAGAGGAGGAAGCTGAAGCACAGAACGTTGAGTGATGTACTCAAGGTCATTGAGGAAACATTGTCAAAACCAGCAGTCAAATTTAGGAAGATGAGTCCTTCCTAATAATTTCAAACTACTAAGCCATCTCCTCACAGTTAAGAAGCTATGGGTTTCCTCACAACTAGTTACAATGGATTTGAAGATTTTGGTTTTGAAAAACAATGCCAAGACCAGCTGGCTTGAGGCAATTCCTTGTGTTTAATTATCGGGTTATTTAACCCTTTCTAACACTTCCTTTCTGAAGCCCACTTCAATTTGTAAGCCAAAAGTGCCTTTCCAAATAGAAAATTTCAGTGCCTTATTTGGAAAATGAGGATACAATGTGATAATGTTTCTGAAATAAAACACTTCACTCTAAAAACATTGAGAAGTGTTTTGACATTTTTGACATTTCTTCTTCATTTTTTTTGGCTAAAACAGTCTGTAAGAGCTGATTTGACTTGGCAAATATTCTCACTCCTTAGAAAATCAGTTTTTGCCAAATCTACTGTTCAGTGATACTGTTTTGCCCAGATCTATGGCTCAGCCTTATTTAGTGTAGTTAACACAAGTTAACCACAAGTCAGCACAAGCTAACCCTTGTGCTTTCATTAAGTATGTCTTTCTTAAAGCCTTAGATCCTCGGAGCAAGTGTCTATGCAAGAGACCCTGTTTTCAGTAACAAAAGAAAAATTAATTGCTAAGTATTAGGGATGTAGGAACAACTTAAAAATGGGATGTAAGTACATTTGGATCTATAGGCTCTAAAAACCAGAAGGCAAACCCCTATGCTGTGACTATTTGAAGGTCTTACCATTTTTAGCTAGAAAATTAATTTCTTGAAGTCATGAAAAAGTTTGTGAAGCTGGGGTTTGCCACAATACAATTGAATGGCTGAGCTGGACTTCAACTAAGGCATGAACTTAGCAGAAAGATGAGAGGCAATGCAGCACTCATCAAAGCAAATGGACATTTTCACTGTTTCAGTGGACTCTGGATCAGGACCCCGGAAGTATTAATGTGTAAGTTTAAATTATGCATAGCAGAGGTCCTAATAACCCTGTAAGAGGCTTTTAACTAGGTCCACATGAATGTGAAGGTCCCTTTGTGTGGTGCCATTGTACCAGCAAGTATCTCCCCAAAAGCCCATCACACATAAGGTGTTCAGTCCTGCGAGCAGTTGCCATCAAATACACATGATGTGAGAGACAGTATACCTGATGCTTGAAATTATTACTGACAGCTATTGATATTTATAGGTCCTGTATGGTCTCTATAGTGTCTTCCGGAAGTAATTTTCATGGATGTTTTACCAACTTATATTGTGTAATACACCTTTCCAAGAGAGGCTGTAAATATAAACACAGACACACCTGCACACACCCCCATATTCTTATATACATAAGTGAGCATTACTGTTGTTATTATTTTATGGTGGTTTCTTATATGCTCCCCCAGGCACACTAGCTTATTAATTTGATTTTTGTAGTCCTAAGTTCTTAATTTTATGATCTTTGGCCCTTATTCAAAAAGGTACTTAAGGAAAATCTTAAGTAAAGTTTCTGCAGAAATATACTGAATGAGTTTAATTTTTAGGTGGAAGGAAAAGAGGTAGGAAAAAAGAGACTCTTAAATTTTGTGTCCCTGTGGCTTATAAAAAACTCAATTGTGTATACAAATAACGCTATTTTTTTAGAAACACCATGGCAGTATAGGCTAGAGCTGGCTGGATGCTGCAATGTAAGGACTTGGAAAAAATTTGGTTATATTCACCTTGCATTTGACAATGTCCGTGTGCCTCAAACTGTTTGTGGCTTGTCAATGACATTGGATTTATTAAATGTCTGGGTTTGGGGGTAAGTAAAGTGTAATGCAATATTAATGTAAACAGTTGTTATTCTTTATTACCTATTTGTACCTTTTTTTCTCTCATTAAATTTTATCATCTAATCAAGGAGAAGAATGTCTGAGTATTGATCTAAGGTAAGGATCACCTAGTGTAAATTACAAATGTCAAATATTCAGAGTAAATGATCCAGGCAAACCACCTCCTGTTTGTCCAAGGTTTTTGTAGCAACTTATGAAGAACAAAGACATCAGTAGCAGTAAGAGTTGGTTCATAATCAAGGGAATATGCTTAATGTATCAGATGCTTTATTTCTAATGAAAATCATAAAATGATAGAATACCTCAAGTTGGAAGGGGCCCATAAGGATCATTGTGTCCAACTCCCTGCTCCTTGCAGGACTACCTGAAACTAGATCATATGATCTGTTCTGCAGATGACTTTGTGACTATTAAAAGATATGTAGCTGCAGAATGTGTTATTTGACTGGAAGGGCCTGGCTCAAATCTTCTGCATGCCTCAGAGAGACCAGATCAAGCTATGAGCTCTGAAGTAAGAACAAATCCCTGTGAAGATCCTGAACAGCAAATTCAGCCCCAGGAAAGCTGACATCCTTCACAGGCAGCATCAATCTCCAGTTAGTAACAAACTGCTGAGATCCATCCTTTATATATACTTAGCTAAAGTCTGGAGATTTATTAGAACAAAACTTCCATGAGGATGTCACTTCATGTCTCTCTGGTGGATCTGTCCCCTAGAGAAAAATAGTGCTCTTTTGCTGACCACTATCCATTAGGATCTAAATCTACTCCAAGCACTCATTTTAAAGATATATAGTATGTTAGTACAATAGGAACTTTCTTGCAATCAGAGCAGGGAAAAAATTGAAGCAGCGTCATGAGATTCATGAGATTCATGGCCACACCGGTCTGTGACTCCTAAATGTAATATATCACATCAGGTAGAAAGTGCTTTCCATGTTTCTTTCATTAGCAGAGTGACACCACATAGCAGAGAAAGGAAAGTCCATCAGCAATGCAAGACACCTACCCTACACCCTCAATGTGAGATGTGGCAGCCAACAAGGTCTTGTTCCGTGGAAGAACATGGGTTCCTAAAGAGCATTTAAAGGAGAATTCATGTATTTAGGCAATGTGCAGATCTCAAATCCTATGCCTGACCTTACGGTGTCCAATATCACCTGTGAAGTTCCACTGACACAGGGGAAGGCGTAGGTGGGCTCAGCTTAGTTGCCTACACCCAGGCATTGAATACCATTTGAAACATTTCAGTGGGTGACAGAAAAGTTTGCAGAAGCCTGGCAATCATGTCTCAGGTCCTACGGCAGACATGCAGTCTCTGGAGAGACAGCTGGAGGTTGGGCCAGGTACCCTGGGACATCTCAAGTAGCACTACGTATTTACAGGTGGACAATGGTTCTACTGAACTTCTGCTCCTGTGAATGCCAAAGGCTGAAACCACCCTGGCATATATCTGCATCTCTGTGTCTCTCTCGTGACTAAGACTTTGGGATTTTTAGTGATGGGAGCACTTGCCCAGGGTGCTTAGTGTGAAATACAGAAGCAGCATTTGCAAGAGGGTCTGGAGTGCTGTCTCCTCATCCCTCGGGTGGGGAATGCCCAGAGCAGCCGCCTGCATTACCAGGTGTCAATTTTTTGGAGTTCCCCCTGCCACGGTGCCTGGGCAGTGACTGAATGAGTGGAGAGCACTTCTCCACCAAAATCACCTGCTGCTGGATGGCTGGAGCACTCATCTGGGAGATGAGATGTGGAAGGTTGATGCAGAATATGAATGAATGTTTCCTTTGTCCTGGACTGGTATACCAGCTGCAGCGATATTGCCAAATTGCTCCTCCTCTTGTACTGCAGCAGGCAAGACTGATGCCTATTGCAGCTTGGAAAGGAATGAGGAGGTGGTGAGGGAGCAGAAGAGTGAGGGCTATGAATCCTCATCTGACATGGATGTTTCCCTGCGGCCTTAGCGCCCTTAGCCTGAAAAGTCAGGTTTTTTATTAAACACCCTTCCTTCCAGCTTTTCCTATCAGTTAGTTTTGATAACACTGTGGGCCAGGTGGCTGCTGAGAATCCCATCTGAAGCAGCCAGCTCTTTTCCACACGTTTCATGGTAAAATTAGGTATGAGCTGCAGATTTTATCTCACAAACCAAATGTCTGCAAGAATATAAGAGCAGCCGTACTGGGTCAGATTGCGAGTCCACGTAGCTCCATAGCCACGTTCAAAACAAACAGAAGGAGGTTCTTCATGCAATGGTTAGTAGACTTAGCGGGAACCAAATTTTACATGAGTTTCAGGGAAGACTGCGTAAGTACTCAGAAGAGAAATCCACTGGGATTACCAGTCTGACAAACCACATCAAGCTGAAGTTCCCTGAACTGAAAACAGTTGGAAGTCGGAAGAGCTTGGGGGGAACCATCACATGTGCTTTACTGACTCTTACTCTCCTTTAAAGATCTGCTTTGGGCCACTGCTGAAAAAGGGAGCTCAGATAACCCTGAGGTGGGTCCTTGGGCAAGAGTGTGAGAGGAGCATCCATACCGGGGGATTTGCTCTCCCATCCTCCAGCATCATGCAGCTCAGAAGACTCTTGGCCTGGGGTGGCTGTGTGACATGTGGTACTGGGGTGATGGCAGCTTTGTATGGATGTATGATCCGAATACAATCAATGCAAGTGCAGGCTCAGGCTAAAAAGGCAGAAGGAGCCAAGCTACAAGCAACAATTTGATGACTGTTATTCACAAAGTGACCTGGTCTTTGTTTCTGCATTTCCTGAAAGTAATGGAACTTGAAAAGACTTGATCATGTCTCATTTGGAGACTCCTAATACAAATGATTGTTCACATAAGCAAAGGAAGTAAATTTTAAATATGTATGGCTAGTACTAATGCCACCTGTGGTTCTGCTTCACCTCTGCCATTACTAAATTTCTCATAACTAAGATACTTCTGTTCAAGATCATTCATTCTTGTAAGAGAGGTTGTCTAAATGAGGACAAGTCTTGATATACTGGCACACAGTTGCAGTCACATTAGTTCTGTATCAGCCTCAGCCAGCTGAGTGGTATTTAGTCTCCCTTGGCTGGCTGTAGGCCATCACTGGTACCTAGTCAAGAGGAACTCCTGCACTGGTGAACTTCAGCAAAAGTTAGGCTGTAGGAATCTGCACTGGACACAAGACTGCATTGCTGCTTCTCCTACTTCATGCTTTAAACTGTGTCAGTTTTTACTTTCAGTTGTCAATTTTAATAACTTTTGTAAATGAGGCAAATTATAAAGTAAATTGACACAATTAAAAGACAAAGATATTTGTAGGTAAGGCATTAAATCAGGTTCAGGAATGTAAATTGAATGTCAAGCTCTATCATGGGCTTTCAGTGCAATTTGAGGCTTCAGTTTCACATTTGTAAAACTGGAATGCATTTGTCCCATCCATTTTGATTGTAAATTCTTTGAGATTTTATCCAGCACCAGACACATTTCCAGTTTTCCTCTGAAGCTCTTTGCAGCAGTGCAAATAAATAAATCTGATTCTTTAGGAACGCCCAAAACCTCTTGAAATAAACAAGTTTTTTTTCGTCAGAAAACTAGAAGGAGCTCTTGAACTAAGTTTTTGTGTTGCAGCAGAAGCCTCCAACTCTCAAATCTTCCAGACTCACTGGTCCTGTGGCACTTTTCCCCTGCCTTTCTCAGTCAGTACTGAAAACAGGCACTATATTCTTAAGTCATATCTTCATTGGCCTTGTTTTCTGGGGATGGCCTTGGGGACCAGGGTTTGGATGGGGCATAATGTCTTTTTAGCATGGGAGATTTTCAGAGCAGCTTTCAAGATATCATAAAATCTCCATGGCTTTTCTGATTTTCTTGCTTTTACTTCTTTATTAGAACCAAACTCAGAGCACAAAAACCTCTCTGTGACTGCACTGGTAGGACAGAAGAACTGATACCTTGTCCTGGTTTCAGCTGGGATAGAGTTAATTTTCTTCTAGTAGCTGGTATAGTGATATGTTTTGGGTCCAGTATGAGAAGAATGTTAACACACTGATGTTTTCAGTTGTTGCTAAGTAGTGCTTAGACTAAGTCAAGGATTTTTCAGCTTCCCATGCCCAGCCAGGAAGAAGGCTGGAGGGGCACAAGAAGTTGGGAGGGGACACAGCCAGGGCACCCGACCCAAACTGGCCAACAGGGGTATTTCATACCATGTGACGTCACGTCTAGTATAGGAACTGGGAGGAGTGGGGCTGGGAGGTATCGCTACTCGGGAACTAACTGGGCGTTGGTCAGTGAGTGGTGAGCAATTGCATTGTGCATCACTTGTTTTGTATATTCCAATTCTTTTATTAATATTGTCATTTTATTATTGTTATTATTACCAGTATTAGTTTCTTCCTTTCTGTTCTATTAAACTGTTCTTATCTCAACCCACGAGTTTTACTTGTTTTCCGATCCTCTCCTGCATCCCACTGGGTGGGGGGAAGTGAGTGAGCAGCTGCGTGGTGCTTAGTTGCTGGCTGGGGTTAAACCACAACATACCTGTAGTGTGAAGAGATGGAGCAAAGCTTCTTGTTTGCTGTGACAGGAGAATTAAAGATTTCTTATTTTTTGTCCTTAACAAGTTCTGAGGTATTAAAGCACATCTTGATTTTGTAGAAGTGCACCAAAAATGGCTGCTTAGCCAGGCTGAAATTTGTCTTAGTCCAGCAATTGATGAGGATGCTTTGAAGAAAGTGCAGCATGCACATGGAGCCTGGGAGCTGCATTCCATTAGTTTCCACCTCCAGAGGTCTGTGGTCAGCTAGAAATCTATGGCCTGCCAAGCACTAGGTACCAGTCATGATTTCCACCTTCACTAATTACAATTTGAGAACCTCTATATCCATGAGAGGCTGGATCTCCCTCACCAAGAGAGATCAGATTTTTTCCCCTGGTTGCTATAGTCCCAGGCCTACACAAGCCAGGGGCTGGAATTTTTGGTCAGAAGAGCAGCAGCAGGGTTTACTGCAGGTGTAAACACGGACAATCAACTTTTGATTAGCTGTGTGAGGATTATTTGAGTTGTGGATTAACCACTTCCCCCTGCCACCTCATTTTCATTATGTTTACTGCCTCATTCTTCATATCAACTTTTTCAAAGTTAAATGTATTTAGTCTGTTCATACAACCTAATTTACATCTGTTTTGTATTACCCATGTTCTTGCTTTATCTGGGTTATTCGGTCTCCAGCCTTCCCCATTGCCCTGGCTAATTGAGAGTTCATTATATAAAAAATAATGAAAAAGCGCAATGTATAATCAGTACAAGATTATAGGAGTGTACAAAATGAACATTAGGTTGATCCATAGAAATATAATGCTTGTACTGCTACAGCAGTTAAAATTGAAGTTATCTAGTAATGTGTTTTAAACTATAAACTTATAGCAGAGGGTTATGTGTTGCAGAGCTACCATCTTCACTAGTTAAAGCAAGAGGCTGAGAATGGGCAGACTCCAGCCAGTCCTCTGCTCTGTCGTGAGTACATGGAAGAGATGTATGTGTGCACAAGTGCGTGCTTATGCCGAAGGGCTTTTGGTTTCTAAACATATCTGAGCAGTGAGGCAACTTTGTGGGGCACCACAGGCTTCCCTGACATGGGTCCCCAAAAGCAGTACAGTAATCATCACCTGTATATATAAAATGTGTGCTTATTCAGGGAGTGGTTTTGCTGAGATTGTCTTACCATCCATGAAGTGGAGACAATCCATCCAATCATCCTGTTATGGAGGGGTTTAGGATCCTTGATTAAGTGTTGTTCTCAAAGGAGAGAGGTGCTGGACTGCCCATGGTCCGGACTGCGGTCCCTCCTGCCTGCTCGTTATGTCCTTGCAGTCAGTGGTCTGTCTCCGTCCATCTGTTGTCTCCTGAACAGCATCTAAGCAAGGCCTGTCTTGTCCTGTGCAGTGCCTAGCACAGGAGTTTCTGGTTCAAGACTGCTGCTCTTGTGGCAGCGAGTAATGGTAGCAGTAGCCATATGATAATACAGGTTTAGAAACAACAGGATAAAAAAATTGCCTCTTGTTTTGCCCTCACTTTTCTCCTCTATAAACCTGAGCTACAGCCACGGTTAGATGAATGGTCATCCCTTGGTGTTTGATTGTTTGGTCCTGCCTTTCTACCTAAAAGATAAGAATTTTTTCGTTAAGTGGAAGTGCTGTCAAACTTCAGAACATGTGCTAATTCTGAATATTTTGGTCTCTTGTTTGTAATTCCCTGTGTTTCAGATCTCAATTAACTGTCTTTCAGAGCCATCATTGTTAATTCATACCAAGATATTGCTTCTCTTATTTCTTCACTGATTAGCTAATGTAGCTTAATTTCAGTGAGGGGTATGCATATTAAATGGCCTGCTGCAATCAAAATGCTTTTTAGTTTTGAAGTTTCTTTAATGCTGTTACAAATGTGTTCTTTGTGATAACACGTATTTATACTGCTGAGAATCCCTTCCTGTAGATCATTGCATTTGTGCAAATAACAAAAATATAAGTATAAATAAATTAGGGAACACTGTCTTTCCTCATGAATTGTGAAAGCCAGAAAATTTACTTGTTACAGCCATAAAAAGAGAATTCACTGGAGAACTGGATGGCTTGGGAGATGGATAATGTAGTACGCAGGATTTCACAACCAGGACATCTGCGCAAGACCAACCCAGAGGTCTAGTCCAGCAAATATTAGTAGCTCTCCCACAGCAATCCACAAAAGTGAACAAAATATCAGGATGTGCAATAAATGGAATATAAAATAGTTTGGAAAAACAGTGTAACCATCTGCCTTAAAAAAACCAAAACAAAACAACAAACGACCAACAACGTCAGCATTTCTGAAAGACTGCTTTCTTGGTGCAGGCTAGAAAGAACTTTTTCCTGCCTGCTTTCTCTTACACAGGTGCTTTATATGTGAGCTCTGGTTACACTGGCACAGCGCTGCGGGCAGACGTGACTGTAAGAGTCATGACCCTTTTCTGGTCCAAAAGGGTTGGTTAAATCTGTGGTATTGTAGGCATAGGAACAGCTGCTTCTTGGGTGCAAATCTGTGTGTACAAACACCTGTTTCCCTGGGCAGGTAGAGCTATATCCATGGGAGAAGGATGCAGGGGGTCTCTGTCGCTGGACGAGGTCACAGCCATAGGACTAGGCATCCTTCCTCCCCGCAAGTCTTACCCATCCCTGTCTCTGGTCGTCAGAATGAACTGAAGAGCAATACACAGTATCGGTGTCCACTCTCCTCTCTTTCAGTCAGCATCTGGCCCCATAGGTCTTGTCCGTTTTTTGCTCGGAACCATCCTTCAGTGTTTGCTCAGGCTAAGCTCACTGTTTCTTTGCTGGTTTCCATCTCCTTCTCGTTGGACTTCTTTTCTGTCTCTCTTTCACATCTGTGCCATCCTTCAGAAAAAATGAGAGCTAGCCTATATGCTTTGGTGGATGACGTAAGAAAATTGAAACCCATTATTTCTTCCACCTACCTTAAAGGAATTCATTAGTTTCTTACAATGATCTTAAATCTGATCCAGAATGTGGTGGGGATGGTTTTTTTGGTTTTTTTTTGGGGGGGGGGGGGGGATTTTGTGCTTTGATGTTTAAATCTGGTGTTTCTCTGAGCAGACTGGTAAGTACTTTAGCCTGATAAACTGTTCAATGCCACTGCACTCTTTCTGGCTGGCTCTGTCAATAGTGGATTGACTCTAACAATCCTTTAATCAAATATTTTATGGGCAGTTTTATGTTAGAATGGGGTGAACACTGAGAGTTGTGGCTCTTAAACAGGCCTGTGGGTTCTTAATCACGCTTAAACCACTTCTCATATTCATCTGGTGATGAATTTGTCCTTTTCCTTCCATTAACTTCTGTTCTCTGAACATCTGGAAGTTTTTCTGACTTTACTGCTAAATCTATTTCCAAGTTAATATTTGGCTTTATGCATTCTTATGTCAGTGACATCCCAGTAAAATGCATTCCTATAAAAAAGAGTAAAATATCACCAGCTAGTCCCTAATGTAAAGTGTTAGGGACTTGCATGTTTGCCTTTGCATCATGATAGAGGGCTCTGGCTTTTCTCTAACTTTCAGCTTGTGGTTTTTACCTTCCACTATTCAGGAAGTAGGATAAGTTTGGGTGGGCTATACATCTTCTGAGATAGTTTTTTTAGGAGCTTTTTATTTTCAAAGTATGCAGGACAATCAAGTCCACAATGAGTCTGTGTCTTCCATTATTATGATGATATCCCTTGAAAGTGTCCTTGATCATCTGGCTGTTTCAGAAACCTGGTTAAGAGAAAATTTCTTGGTAGGTATCTGCAGTGTGTAGACTGGTCTCCAGTATTTTGGGATGCAAGTTAAGTCGTTGCCACTAGATGACAGCATAATCTACTGATACAGTACCTAAATCAGCATTTCAATACATTATAATATTGAACTCGTTCTTTGCACTAGCAGTTTGTTAGACTTATTTCGCTGGATCCAGTCAGAGCCCACTGGACTTCAGGAAAACGTAAAATTATCTGCTTTACTGTTTTCTACCCTAAATCCTATTACCTGGAAGGGCAAAAATATTGTCCAGGAGTCCTGGGCAAGTGCTAGAGGAAAAAACTTGCAAGAAATAAAGATTCCTAATCACGTAGATGTAACTCATCTCTGAATCTCTCCCTCAGCTCCCGTTAATGCTGTTTGGCATCTCTAGTAGTTATTTGCACTGTATGTTGTCCTTCTGACTTGATGGGGCTTTTCTCAGATATCGGTGTCTGCAGGAGAGGAAGAAGCGGTGACTCAGGTCCCTTTTTACTAACCGCATTACACATAAGCATCGCGCCAAGGAAATGCTGGCAAACGGGTGTAAAAAGAGACTGAAAGTATCCTACTGTTTTTAACCTAACCTGAGTCATGAGTATTTTCTTTCTTGTGCTCATTTCATGACTTATTTCTCAGAGTTAAAGAGAAGAAGTTTTTAGTGTGAACTTTGGGCTCCTTGGATAAACAGAAGCAATGATGTTCCTTGTATTCACCTTACTCCTTCCTCTGCATTGTGCTTTGCAAAACTATTGAATAACCATAATTTAAACCCCAGGTAATTACAGAAGACTTTTTTCACCCTTTTAATACTTATGTTTACCCTTCTTAATTGCAGCTTTGAAATTGCATTGTTTTATCCAAAACATATTGAGAAGAGAGTTAATGCAATGAGTAGAAGTATACTTGAATGGCAGAAGCAGCCTTGCTGTTACAGCTCTGGTTGGGACAGTCACCTGTGGGTTAGTTTACTTTCTGCTACACAGCTTTTGTAGAAAACATTACTTCAAAGGCCAACGGCTTTTAGGACTTACTTAATTACTGCACCTTGGTTTGTAGCTGACATTTGTTTCTAGGCTGCTCAGCCCTGTGAAAAAACGAAGCTCGCTGTCACAGGAGTCACCCATCACACAGATTTTCCTGGTATCATAAAAAGCAACAAAGAATCTAACCCCCCAAATACTACCAAATAAACCCAAGATTTTTTTTTCACTTTATAATTTCAGGTTTGTACAGGAATTGTGGCATGAAAAGCAGTGAATAGCTGAGAAGTATCAAATGAAAATCTTCTGAGGGGGTGAGAGTTAGCAGTACCATAAACCAGACTAGGCAGCCTCCAGGAAGAGCTTCAATTTCCTAACGTGGTCTTTCGGAAGCCTACCTTTGCCTTCCAAAGGTCACCTTTAAAATTTGCCAGATCATAAGATACTGACAAAGGCAGCCTCCTGTGAGACAATTCTCTGATCAAAGTCCTAGCATAGCAGTGACACTGAACATTGACACCAATATCAACTGCTGAATAAGTTTTTGTGAGACTTAAATGTTTTTAGCCTGACAGTCACATGAATTTCTTTTTCCTTGTGCTATTGTCCTGACAGAAGTCACAGCTCTGAAAATATTCATGCTACAAATGTATGTAATTAGGACTATGGGAAATAATCAATATGTGGCCACAGAGCTGAATGGAAATGGTAAAATGAATACATTGGGCAAGAGTGGACCCACTGACTCTATGTTATTATAGGCTGAGTTTGCTTTCTTCTCAGGACCTGTGTTTGGCTGAACTGAGAGATCCTTCAAAGAAATCACCTGAAATAGAAGTGATCAGAACAGGCACACAGCAGTGTTTCAGAGTCTGTGTCAGAGAAGACACAACAATGGTTTTTTTTTTACCTCTTCAACGGGGAAATGCCTTTCTGCTAATTCTGTCTTCAACAACAAGCTGTTAATCCGGACAGCGACCGTAGCCTGTGTCCTGCTGTTTGTCTGCATGTTGATTTTAAACCAGGTTCAGCAGGAGGGATTTGGAAAATGTCTTGTGGCGTGTCTGTATGCACAGGTCAGGGGGAGGAAGCGCTCTGCACATTCATACAGTTAAAACCAAGTTACCATTACTGGAAGAACTTTGATCATGTATGAGACTGAGGGGAAGTGAAATGCAAGCCTTTGTATTTTAAAAGTTTTCTTTCAGAATGGGAAAAAAAGAAACGTCTGTATTTCTTCTCTTTGGGTGATTCCCAGGCTTTCTTGTTGTCTTCTGCTGAGATGCCACAAGCAGTTCTCTGTGCAGTGGCTGCAAGTAGCTGAAACAGGGCAGAGAGAATTTCCGTAGCATCGTGTGCACTGAATCTGCCTCACCCTGGGTGCTTAAACAATACTTAGAAGAATATTTTTCTTTGCAGATGTCTAGCATAAAATTCTGGCTCAAAACATATAGTGACTACGGCAAAAGGAAAGCATTTTTAAGCCCGAAGGCCACACACAGCAGTGGTAGGAAGGGGTGGGCCTTGGTCTCTGAAGGTCTACTTGTCACAGTGCTGGGGGTGCTGGGCTTTTCTTCTGTGCGAGCTGCCATAAAATACAGTTGCTCAGGCAGAAGAAGAAAGATGTTGACTGCGCTAGAAAAAGGGTCTGAGCATGTCTTGTGCTTTCTGGAATGCCACTGTACCAAGGATTTTTTTAACTATTAAAAAGGACTAGTATTCAGTAAGAAGCAGCAGGGACTTAGGGCAAGAACTGAGACAAGAACTAGTAAATGGTTTGACATGTTTCACAATGTGTCCCCTTGTGCATTCATGGGGAGAGCGGAAGTGCTACTATTATTTATTTTCATGAACAGTGATTTTCTTGATAGCACTCCTGTAGGTATTTCACATACCTGTCCACACAACTCACCCGCTATTCCTGCAGGAAAATGCGACGAGCGTAGCAACATTACAAGAAAGATGGGTGACAGAAGGGTGGGAATTAGGCTAGCTGAATGTTTTTCTGTGTGCATTCAAGTATGTTTGTTTGCATGTGTGCATGCAACCCAGCCTATTGAAGCTATCCGCCCAGCTCTCGTGCATGTGCCTATGGAACATTTTCTGCAGCTTCGCCTTAAAACTATGCACTAAAGTCTAAGGGGAAAAAAGCAAGCTCTCGCTCCAAGTGCTGTTTGCAGGGCTGTTAGAAGCTGGTGGAGAACACAATCACATGGCCTTGACAAATGTGCAGGCGGGTCAGAAATGATTGAACATCCCATAGTGCTGGGTGTCAAGTCCCATTTTCTTGGTGAATTCAGAGTCAAGCTTGTGGATCTCAGGTGCACATATGCACCACTCTGGCTCATGTTGACAGGCACATAAACACCATTTGAAGAAGGCACTTGAAGAAAAGGTTTGTTTTAATGTAAACTGTACTGTATGTTGGAGCCTGTAATGATGCTATGGGTCAGGATTAGAAATTCAACAGATGAGGAAGCACCTTCCACAGTCTTCACTGCCTCTGGATTGAACTGACAAGGCAGAAGTAGTTCTTCTTGAAACAAAAAGCAAAAGTTGGGCAAAGGATGTAGTCACCCTAAGTTAAAAAACCAAGAGACAGAAAAAAATAGATAAGGAGGTTCCTCAAATCATCAAACTTTCCTGTTGGTAGGGGTTCCCTTGATATCCTGCCTTTTTGGATAGCATATATTGCCGAAAAGCTTGGCTTTTCTGTGCTTTGTACATGGTGCATGTCTTCACATTCAGGTAGAGGGGACATGCCACAGATTTTTCGGATCCAGAAACATTTTCTACCTCTGCTTTGCCTTTACTTGCATACATGTAAATCCTTACAATGACAGGGAGCTGAGGAGACACCCCACTATTTCCAGGTGTCCATCTTGTTAACCTTGAACTTACTCTTCCAGCGAGTTGAATCAAAATATATGTTGCCACCCAGAAGAAAACATGACACCTTTCAAAGACTATTCAAGTATGGACTGAAATGCTACCTGCTTTTAAATGGATGGGTAACACATCTTTACTTGCTCCTCATTGCAGAGACTGGAGACTCTCTTATGCATTCCTCATTCTGGAGGTACAGCACAGGAGTGCCAAATTACGCTTGTTTTTACCATATTGCTCTAAGAATTCTGCTCTTAGGGTCCAAGATCTACTGGACCAACCAAATGCATGTGGGCTGTAAACCTTGGAATCAAAAGCCACACACAGGCTCACAGGAAAGGCACAAGATCTCCCTGTTTCTGACATCTGATGAGAAGAAAGGTAGAAGTTACAGCATTGCAGAATGAATGAAAAGCCACAGGGTGTTATTACTGGTCAATGTAATCGGAGCAATTGGGGATGGCGGAGACTGCTGTGGGAAGTGAGAATTTCCCTAGTTTCAGATTATAAAAACCCCATAAAACAGCATTGCTGTTTCAGTAATGCTGCACTGCATTAATGTCTTCCTATTTATAGACTCAGTTTAATCGTAACAAAGTCCCCACTTTCTCCCCCCCAGAAATTCCCTGGAGAATTGTCCAATCTAGCTTTAAATAACTCAAGTAACAGTGCTTCCATCATTTACCTTTGGAGATGATTACTTGGCCTAATAGTAATAATTGTGAGAATTCTGTAGGGTTTGGTTCATGGTGATGTTTGCAGACTGAATTCTGCAATTCTGTTTATAAGGGGTTGGCCATAAGTTAAAGCATTCAGTGTTTTCCTGAGGTTTGAATGCACCAATTCAGGTGCCTCACAGCTTATTTCTAATGGGAGGTTAGGTGCTTAAATAGCTTTAATAACCTGTCCCTAAATGAATATTCACAGCTAGCTAGCCCTGCCTCTACTACCCTTCCCTGGTGCAATACTCTGTGGGATTGCCCTACTTGCCCAATGGCCTTCTCTCAGTCTTTTTTTCAGATGATCGATGGTAGCAGAGATTATACTTGCTATTTATGTCCTGGTAGGGCAAGAGTCCATAAGAAGGATAGAATCTTTTTCCTTTTTTTGAAGCTCTGTTGCTTTCTTTGAGATTGAATGAGCAGGAGTTAGACTCATGCTCAGTATTATGGTGGTAAAACACTAATGGTTGGGCCTCCCGGTCAGACGTTGTGTTCTTCAGAAGAGGTGCTAAGTGGACACCCCCTTCTCTTTGTAGTAGTGGTGGTTGTTTTAACCAGTGATTCCAAGCTTTTTGGACAATGGTCCACTGTAAGTCCTAAAATAGCACACAGACCACCTGCATTCCTTGCAGCTATGTCTGTACACAGGCTTTTCTTCGAAAACACCAACTTGCAGATATAATCCCATCAGCTGGCTAAATGTCAGCTGCCACAGTCTTTCTTCTCAGTCTGCAGCTGAGAAACAACACTTCCATATTACAGGCAAAATGTTTTTGGTCTAAAACCAAAAGAGATTAGGACGTCTCCTTTACTAAGACCCAAATCAAATAGGGTTTCCTTTCATCCCAGTGACTGAGATTTGGGATGCTCAGAAGGATGAGGGTCTGTGACTGATTTTAGGAAAACGCTTATTTAGGTAGCAAAGGTAGCACAACTTGCCAGTCGCCCTGACAGGATGGTTCCCTCCTGTTGGAGCTGCAGTTCTTTAGGAGTTTCATGGCAGAGTTCATGAAAAAGTAGAGACTTTTGAATTCAGCCCAAACTGAGAAACAGATGAGTTCTGGCCAAGGGCCAGTATTTTCAGAACTGTTGATCAAAGATAAGTTTTATCACAGTTGGTCTTTAAAAAATACTGACATCTCAGAGAAAAAATGAGCTAAAACAGATGGAATTAGAGGCCTTACAGTTTGAGCTGAGCTGGCTTTTTCTTTCTTCTTCCTTTTTTTTTCTTTTTGCCCTGTGATCACAAACATAAAAAGGTGGAGGTAATACAGGTGTAAAATTTATTATAACTTCCAAACTCTTGAGGGTCTTTAGAGAGCAAAGCACATACAAAACCTGCATTTGACCTTAACCATTACTTGTTCCTGTTGTGGTTGGGAATGATTAAGCCATTTTTAATGTAGTGGAAGCTGGGGTCATGCTCCACTTCTCCTAAAGCTCTTTAAAGGACAAGCTGCTATAATTACTATAATAAATGTAATAAACTATAGAAAAGCACAACCCACAGTAGACTTGCCACTCACAAAAACACCCAAGTTCTGCTCTGGGCATGCCTTCTGGGTTGTCACTGGCTTAAACGTCATAGTGAGTGTGGCAGCTATTAGGAGAGCAAAGAGAATATGTGGGAAAATGTAGACATTGCTGTTAACTACATCAGGCTTTTGGCCCAGCCCATTTCTGGCAATCCTTTTTCCATTAATATTGAGGCCATAGAGTGACAGATTAGAGCCGTGGACAGATTTAGGTCAGAAGGGACCACTGGAGGACGTTTGGTCCAACCCCCTGCTCCGAGCAAGCCTAACTTCCAAGTGAGACCAGGCTGCTCAGGGCCTTTCCAGTCGCGTTTTGAATGTCTCCAAGCGTAGACAGATTGCACAGCCTCTCTGTGCCGCCTGTTCCCATTCATAACCACTCTCACTGTGGACTATTTTCCCCTTATGTGCAATCAGAGTTTTTGTAATCCTGCTTATCACTTTCTCCCTAAAGCCCCCTCTCATTTTTTGAAAAATGTAGTCAACTTCAGACTTCTCAAGCTACCATTCTTTTTATAAAAGGGATGTCATCCGACGAGGAGAGAAGCAGCATGCCAGGTGACATATATAACCACTCACACAATCTGGGGTTTGAATTCTAAATGGTGAAAGCCCTGTGGAACACTCATTATGAATATTGGTGGAAAATCTGTAAACCCAAATATATTCATAAAAGCAATCAGTCAAACAATTACAAAGAGCATACAAGCTCAGAAAAAAAAAATATCTTGCTCCATGTGTGGAGAATTTGTGAAGGAGAAAAGAAAAGGCCCCAGTAGAGGAGTCCATTGTTTGCAGCCTGTTCAGATCAAGAGTGAGCACACTGGAGTCAGTGGGAGCCACATACAGGTTCTAGAAGGGACAGATTTGACTCTGAAGAACAAGACTTTACATTGAAAAACTTTGGATTTCTGCTTTTATTTGGTGATTTATTTGTGATTAAACTTTAACTCTTGGAAGAATCAACTCTTTCTTTAGTCAGCTATTTCTGCAGTAGTCATGCTAGCCCATGTTCCTTTTTGCTGTGACACTTTCAGAAATACGTTGCTTGCACCGACACAAGGAAAAGAATGAGGCTTGGCAAATCAGTGGCAAATGAAGAGATGGCATCTTGCAAGAGGAATTGTACAAGTACAAAGTGATCTTATAGATGGATGACTGCAGAATAAAAGCTATATAGATGACATACTGTATGTAACGCTGAAAAAAAAATCAGTGGATTTACTGTCAAAACCAAGAGAGACAAGAGTGTGAAATTTTATCCATTTCTGTTTCATCTGGTAGAAAAAAAGAATATCCCTTTCCAGTGCAGGAACTGTGAATCATGATAAGCAAAATTAATTTGAAAAGTATTTTAAAATACACAGGCCTGACTAGCATCGTAGTTTAAATCACCTCTTTATTTCCACTGTAACTTAACTCAAATTCTGACGTTCTTTTTTTTAGATTCATTATGTCAACATAAGTAGGTGCAGCTTATCATCACTTGGATGGTTGTTATTTTTTAGCTGTTTAATTCATTGACTCACATCCGGCAATAATTCATGCAAAATGGGCTCTGAACTCCTTTGCAATATGCAGATTTGTGTGCAAATGAGCGTTACCTATGGTGTTCACACTGAAGCGTTTTTCTTTGATGTACATTTCTGACATTCTGAGATTGTAAAGAAGAAAATAACTTTAAAAATTTTAAGAAACCTTAATTGAAGTTAACATAAAAGAAGATACATGGTGTTAATTGGTCTGTTTCAGGCATAATTTGGGCCTTTGAGACCATGTCCCTTACCCCCCGCCAAAGTGTCAAGACTCACATCTTTAATTCAACAATCTTTGTATTAATTACCTCTGGATAAGGTAAGCTTTGATTGGGAGTCCTTTATTGTAAAATTACAGTACATTGCCTGCTTTAAGATAAATAAATTAGGGTTGAACTTGAAAAAAAAATCTCCATCCAACTGTGAATGGGAAAGTGCATTTGAGTATCAAATGCTAGATGAAAGAACAGTTTTTATCAGACTTCCTTAATAGGGGAAAAGTGTTTTCTTTTGGTGCCTCTTTTTTCATTGTTTTTGCACATTGAAAAATAATATCTTCATCAAGAGATGGAAGCACTCAGGTTCTAGGGTTGCCAACATTTCCCTCCCCAAAGGTCACTCTCTGCCTCATGGGAACTCAGCATTCTCATCTGAGAGTAATTCCCCAGTATCTGGTGCATTTGTCACAGAGTAATCAGTGAGCTAGAGATACCCTTCCCTCCTCCCCCCTGCTTCTTGATTGCCTCTAGCTGGCTGTCCATTAAGACCAAACAATTTTGTTTTCAGGGGTGGAAGGACTGAAGAGGGTTTTGTACCACCTCCACATCACCTGGTTGTGTTTGGGGGGGGTTAAGTGTTTGTTACAAATTCTGGGAGGTACAAAACAGCTGCATGGCCAAACAAGCTGCAGGCAATGCGGGCAGAATAAAGACAGCGTGTATCCCCCATTCATCCCAGAGGAAGACTGGCCATTCCTGGCCTTCTGTAATGGAGCTGCAGAGGTTGGGGTTTGGTGCTCTGCCCGTGGTATGCTTTTTGTATGGATTCTGCTGACTGCAGTGTGCTGCCTACACATATGTTTCCAATGCAGCTAAGTGGTTTGGAGAGCATATCGGCGAATGCTGACAGAGCTTTACAGCCCGTAGGCTCAGTTCTGACCTCAGAGATGCCGGTGTGACTCCTCTGAATCAGTAAGACTTGCCATGTGCCTTGTGTACCTTTCAGGGCTAACACACATTGTTCCACGAGTGCTCATCTGAGGCAACTAAAGACTGCTAGATAAAAAACTAGGTGTACCCACTTGCAGGTTGACCCACAAGGCTGGTAATGTTCATAGAGCTGGTGTTAAGGATACTTATAGTAAAGTTTCAGAGCTGACACCCGGGTGACTTCAGCTCTACTGTCTCTCACCAGAGAGACACACCTGACCACTCTTCAAAAGATTTTCAACATGTGCAAAAGACCTGAAGATATAGGTCCAGTTTTTTGTTCTTAGCATAGTTCTGAGCATAGTCTTTCACCTCCTCTTCCCTGCCTGGACACCTTGCTCAGCACAGAGCTGCCACATTTGCCCAGTTAGCACAGAAGGTGTGTGAGTGACAAAGGGATGCTGGAGGCTTCAGTTTTGCCACCTGAGCTATTGACTGCCTCAGTAAGCCAGGTTTTACCCTATGTTTTCGGAATAGGGGACGTGTATAGTAACTACTGCTTTGGCCCTTTATTTGCATTGAAATCAGCTGAAATGGAAGATAACCAGCAGGAAAAAGGCCAGAAGTCCTTTTGTTCTATTAGAAACCCTAGAAATGCTGACACAGCAAGACACAGAGCACCTATTCAACCCTCCCCTACTCTGGATGGGGAATGGTGCCAACAATATCTCGAAACCACTGTGGGAGCTTGACCCAAGAACTGGTTGTGTACTACTCTTTCTCATTGTACTAGGCCACCGTGATTTTCATCCTGCTACGTTTTCCCATCCCCTAGAGGCAGACTTGTCAAGAAGCCTTTTGTCTGGCACAGTGTTTTCAAATCCAAACTCTGATAATTATCTGTGGTTCTGCCGACTTGAAAGGCAATTGCTAGGCATTGAATCCACATTCCCTTCAGTATAAAAATTAAGAGTACGGAGAAGAGGCATTTCTGTGCCTGCTTCTCTCTCCAACACTTGACACCACATGCACATGTGAGGCTGACCGTCAAAGATAAATGAGTTCAATAGAAAAGAGCAGACACATACTTGGATCTCAGTGTAATACAGTACAAATCAGTAGAAAGTGCAACACAAAGGCTTTGCATGGCAGACTCTGCTAATCAGAAGAGGTGAGTGTTTTAGCATATTTAAACGAGGACAGGGCATCCACTAATCAAACAACAGAATCCAGAGGTACTGAAAGAGCAAGGGAAAGACTGTTCCTTAAAACTTTTCAACATGGATGGAGGATTTTTGAAATATCATTAAATGTGATGATCTAGGCTTATAGGAAGATAATGAGGTAAGTGACAAATATGTCAAAACTAAACTATTAAACATTGTAATTATGCTGGGTGCAGATTAGTTGCTGAAAAAGTTTCCCATTACTGCACTGTAGCTGTCAGAAAAGTGTAGTAGAATAATGGGTTTTCTTTTCATTTGATTTATTTAGCAAAATGTACTATGTGGTAACTTTCTAACAGCTTTCATGGGATGAATAAAAATTGCATCACGAGCCTGCTAGGATTCTTCAATATAAATTGGTGCAAAGTACACATAAGTGATAAAAACTCATTTTTCACATGCAAGATTTTAAAAGCTTTCATGCCATCTAAGTAGATTGTTTTAAAAGTACTACCTTTATATATTTCTCTTACAGTCTTCCACCTTTCTTCTACTGTTTTTCAAATCAAGCCCAGGTTGCTGCCACATTCATTGACATTTCTCCTCCACAGTAGCAATATTTTTTCTTAATCAGTCAGGAAAGAGAATTAGTTTTACATCAACATTTTAAAGGGATATTTTCTTAAAACCTCCCAGGGAAAAAATTACCTTTTACTGAGAATTATACAAAATGTACATGCTTCCTAGGCCAATAGATCATTGCCATATGAGTATAACAAAGGTTACTTAGCAGTCACGGGTTTTCTTTGGGAATATTGCCTTCACAGAAGCAGATCTCTAAGGAGATGAGCTTATTTTAAGCTGATATTCATTAGAAAGCTGCTAAGCCGCTAGAGACATTCTGGATACAAAATAGGATATCTGGCTTATATTTTCTTTTGCAGGTAATAAGAGACAATATCTGTAATCACGGTCAGAATCTTTGATTTATTGCTGTGATAGGTTATATTGTGTCACATGATATTCTGAGCTTTTTACCTCTATTTCTTTAAAGGAGTAGTTTTAATGGATTTTAAACACATGAGAGCATCAGACTGATAGCTTCAAGACCGGTGTCTTCCTCCATTTATGAAAATGATGCCTCCTTCTGGATATGCCCTAGATTTGCTGTAGTTGCTTGTCAAGGGCTTGAATTATCTGCTTTAAAGACAGAATTTATATTTTCATTGTCTTCAGTAGAAACTGGATGAAGGCTGCATACCTCACCAAATTAAGAGGGGGTTAAGTATGATCTTTTGAAGGTAGGAGGGGGTATGTGTTTAATGTGTTATTGGATCTTTTGATGAAATATGTATCTTCCTCAAGGTACAAACAGTTGAAAAAAAACCTAAGTATTGGACAGAAGAAAGAGATGACTGCATGTATTAAACAGTAAGACTCTTCATGCTAAATACTCGATAAAGATGATAATTTAATTGGATTGAATACTTGAGTTCAGAAAGGAAACAGAGAAAGAAACAGGAAGATCTTTGTTAGGAGTAAAAAGAAGTTATCGAAAAATTGGGAAACGGTTGTTTTAATAAAAAATAAAGAATCTAGAAAGAAGAGTGCTTGCATATACACATTAATCTCATCTGTGATAAAAAAGGTACAATCAAATCTGAAAGGAGACTTGGGAAATATATCTTTTCCACTCTATAAAAGAAATCTTTTGGCTTATCACTTTTGACAGTATAGATACAGTGGGAAAAGAGCAGAATGGTATCTGCAGGGACAACACAGTACAGTCAGGGATTGACTAATGGGTAAATTCTGCTCTTTCTGCATTATGTTTTGGTGCAGGATTTCACTGTCTGTACCCTGAATCCATAGTACTTTCAGGCATGCAGAAAGGCTAGTGGCAAAAAAGGGAGGCATTACATGGAAGTTCGGTGCCAAAGCTCTGGAGATTTCTGTTGTATGTACAGACTGACAACACTTCTGGATCAGGGCAGGAGCATTATGAAGAAGAAGAAAAAAAACAAGGGAGCACAAACTGAACAGCTGCATGACCAAAGAGGGAATGTATTATTCCTCAGTGGCTTTGGGTTACTGGCAACCACAGATTTCTGCCAAGGTTTTCCATTTTCTTTAATTTTCTGTTGTAGACAGGGAAGTGCCATTGATCAGATATTCCCTGTAACCTGAGCACTGCTATCAGCAGATAAAACACAGGTCTGTATCTCAGATTTCCATCTCAGTTCTGATCCTGGTCTTGCTACAAGCTCTCTCTGAAGGTCTCAGAAGCCATTTTCCCTCTCATTTCCTTGGTTTGTCTTTTGCCACTCTTAGAAGACAGTTGTTTGTTCATACAGCTCTCAGTAAGAGGGCAACTTGGTGGGGAATGCCAGAAAGAGCACCAGGCAATGACTTTTTCCAGGAGCTGTGTATTCTAAGGGTGTGTAAGAGAAGCACTGTGAAGTTATTCTCTGCTTTTGTATTTGAAATAGGGTACTAAACAGGTTTGATCTTTTTTTTCCTTCACATCAGCAGTCACATTCTGTAATATAGTCATTCACCTCACCAATCCTCCAACAGAGATGGGAGAGGTGAAAGCAAAAATTTTTGGTATTTTGGAATGTTTTGCTTTGCTAGATGATACGGCTTGCCCAGAAGAGTGGAGTATAACTGGTGGAGCTGACTATAAAAGGTGGAGAGAATGAGGAACCTCAAGTAGGTTCTGTTGTGGTACCTAACAACTAAAAGTTGCTACATTTGCTTATTATCATTCATACACACATACACACGCATGACTTTTCTTTTTATCTGTTTACCTCAACAGGTTTGTCTTAAGCCTGGATCTCCATAAATATAAGGGCATATGGGTATATGAGTGAAATGAATTCCTCTGCTAATGTTAACAAGTGCCCATCCTCATTAGGATGAAGATGAATGAGTAACAAGTAACAGCCTTCAACAATGCACATACCTGCCTTCAGTGCGGAAACATGGATATACTTGGAGGCTGTTCCTGTGTTGCCTGCTGTGAAATGTGCTGTCTATCAAAGGGCAGAGACCTAAAGGTGTAAGCAAGTTTCTGGGCAGGTGTGTAGTGAGATCCAGCAGTTTCCTGGTCCGATGGTAACCCTTCAATTAGCTTTTCCCTGCACAAAACTGGAAATTTGGGGTTTCCTGACGACAGACCTTCCTCCCATGTTACTGACAGATATCCATTTGCACAGTTAGTCTCCTGTGACTTATCTATTGAGAAGCTTCTCCAACACTTCAGGATAACAGCTTTAATGAAATTATCACCAGTATGAAGAATCCTGTTCGGCAAGTTACTACATATATTATGACCAGGTGACTCAAGATGAGGTTTATCTGCATCAGATTTACAATTAAATAAACTGAAGGAAAAAGAAGATGATGAAATTGATGGGGAAAGAGATTATTTTTCTATAAGTTGGGCATTCAAAAATTGCATGCATTTGGAGAAAATGTCCAAAGGCCACCCTTTGAAAATATTTTTTTAAATGCTGTAATAACATTTCCTGTCAAAAGCAGTAAAACATAACAGTACCAAACTATGATTGAATAAAGAAGCATGGGAACACTGAGCCTGAGTGAGTATATTTTTAAAGATTCACTAAAACCTCACTCATTTGTCTGCAACTTAATTAGACTCCAGCACTGTAGGACCTGGTCTATGGTGCAGTGAAGTAAGTGGAAAAACTCACTTAGGCAACCATCTGCATGTAACAAAGCTCTTCAAGCAGTCACCAAGATAAGCATCCATTCCTACCATCCACAAAATCTGCAGAATTCGTAGAATATTTTCAGCAGTGATTATCAAGTCCAGATCTTTCTCACTGCTATCTACAGCACAGTGTAAAAGATGAGTGATTCATTTTCATGACACATTTCTTTTGGTTCACCTCCAGCCCAGAAAATTCAGTGATTTCAATATGTTATTTAAGCACCTGCTCACTGAGCCCTGAATGATGCAATACAAGGATACTATCAAGATGTATCTTAAAACACCATTTGCTCCCCCTCACAGTGGTGTTCTCATTTCTTCATGGAATATTTAAGGGGTGCATGTTGTT
Organism: Haliaeetus leucocephalus; assembly: GCF_000737465.1. Classification (NCBI taxonomy): domain Eukaryota; kingdom Metazoa; phylum Chordata; class Aves; order Accipitriformes; family Accipitridae; genus Haliaeetus; species Haliaeetus leucocephalus. The sequence goes on along the minus strand of NW_010973148.1, from coordinate 4,080,436 downwards.
CTGACAGCATATTAAAGCAACGTCTTCTTTGATGATGTAATAACTGTTAACAGCTTAACACTTCCACAACCAGCTAGTAATAGGAAGGGTATGTTGGATTCTACTAGTTTTGAAGTGATGTCAGCCAAAGATTTGTAGGATCATAGTTTTCCTTAGCTTTTTAAAATAGCTACATCTGGCCTATTTTAGGTTTTATTCTACTCTGCTTTGGATTGTAGTTGTGTAGTTTGTGACTTGCCTTGCAAGATCTATGCTTTTTCACCTTGACTTGACCTTTGTCTTGATAACCTTGGACTGGTCTTCAAGGATTCAAGTTTCAAGCACAAGACCTGTTGTCATCCTTCATTAAAATGTGAATCACTCAAGTGCTTCATGACTAATACTGTGTAAAATCCTGCTCGCTGAGCATCTGATGTGTTTCCATTGCTGAGACATGGAAAGTTTTTACGCTTACCACATATTTTAAAGGTTGTCACTGATGTGTTGAGCTAACTTGCAACCTGGTTCTGTAAAGTTTTAATGCTCAAGTACCAGTCTGGAATTGATGTGTTGTGTGGTTAAATTGCTTAACTCTTTCATCCCTCATGAATTCCACCATATTTAAAAAGTCCGTAATGATACCTGGTCTTACAGAGAAGTGTGGAGCTTTGTTAATATTTGTGCAGCTCTTTGAAGAACATGGCATGGGAAGCAGGCTCAGGAGGGAGTAACGCTACATACTGCGAGTGGTGTTGGTTTTGTTTCAACTTTGAAGGCTGAAGGTAAGTTCCACTTGGGCTTAAAAAATGCTGTATTTTGAAACATTCAAACATTTCAGGTATTTACCAGAGTGCTCACATGCTGATGAACTAGATGGGTAGAAAGTGATTGATTATTAATCATTCAGAGAAGCTTTTTTTAGGAATGAAGCAGCAGCTATTCTAAGTTTCCTTGATGTCTGGAATCCTTCACAAATACACGTAGTGTTTTACCACATGTGAAAAGGAAGACCTCAGAAAGAGCAGATAAGCTTTTCAAAGAGGCCAGCTTTCAAGAGTCTCTCAAATTTAGCATGTTCTCCACAGGACAAGTTAGAAGAGTGGTATTTTTTTGTCTTCTGGTATAATAAAGAACTACCAGGTGGGATAGGAATCTTTCTGGCAAAGCTTATTGCTGATGCACAAACAGATCTGTTTCTGCTCATATGTGGCTCTCGCACTGTTGATATCAAAGTATTCAAGGGATTGAACTCACATCTTTCCATCTCCAGTCCTGCACAGTATATTGTTAAAAAAACTTAAGAGTATAGGTAGTACGGAAGTTGCCATAACACCCTGTTCTTTTATGACTTAATGAACTTGTCTGTCCTCCAGTGAATCTGCACCTGTATCTTGTGACTAGTAGGTTGAATTAAATTGTCCTCAAAGTTGACTTCGGCTGCTACAGTCTTTGCATTTACCCCCGCCCCTCTCCCCCCCCGCTAGAAGAAATGAACAGCTGACAAGATTTAGGGCCAATGTTGTCTAGGATTTCATATATCAAAAGATTCAACCCCACCTCCTTAAAGTCTACCTGGGCACCAAACAGCTCTAAGGATAAATTATCAAGCTGTGGGACTACATGCCTGACAAGTGAATGACCTTGTTGGCAGGAGCACTTTCCATCAGATGTACTTGCTGGTTCCACTGAAATCAGCAGGTGTTTAAATGTTGACTTTAATAGCTGTTGTACCTCACTGATTGCTCTTGGATAGTTTGAAAAATGGTAATGAATGCTTACAATGTTTTATGGTTGAATTGAGAGACTTCACGGAGTATGTGCCTCCTTTGTATTACTGAAGTCTGGCTATTAGCACGGAGAATGCGTTGGATATATAAGCTACAGGAAAATCATATGAGAAAAAGCTGGAAGAAAGGCATGCATTGATGAAGATGACCAATAATATTAATGTATTAGATTCTGTAAAACATGCTTGGTCAAGAAAATCTAATTCCAGCCTAACAGCTTGATTGCTGACTGATAGAAAAGCTTTTGTTCTGGTGAACAGATGAGAAGGAGCAGCCAAAGCAGGCAGACACTGCATTTGTTTGCTTCAGCTTGTAGTAGCTAATTAAAGATACTGTGGATCTTTTCCAGAAATAATCCAGTCAGATCCAGGCACCTGTAGTTAATTGATTTCTTACTTTTGGACCATAGACAATGAGGAAAAAAGCCAATTACATTTCTGCTTGGGGGGGGAAAAAAAGAACATCCCCTTCTGTAAAATGCAACCCAGGGAATATCAGGAGGTACTTAAATGAGCAAGAGCTCTTCCAGAGTGCTAGGCAGAAAAGTGCTGGTCAAGAGACAAGGAAAGTACAGGACCCCTTAACTTTTAGACATGGGATAACTCCACTAACACCGTAGAGGACAAGGAATATGGATTTTCATGTGTTGCCTGGGTGGTAGCAAAACAACTCTGTTGCTTGCTGTTTCAGACTGAAGGTCAAGTGTATTGAGGTCTTTCAGCTGGCAGGTGCATGTTTTTCCTAAATAGTTACAGCTGACAAATACACCTCTTGTTCTGCTGACCGTTATGGGTACATCGTGATGTCCTGTTTAGTTCAATTTCAGTTAGCAAGATATGAACGCAGCAGGGATAAGAGAAAGGAGGAGGTTGGAGAGGAGATGGAAAAGTACAGAAGTAAGAACCAGATGTCAAACAGCTCACCCACGGGATGGCTATCTATTGTTTGATGCATTTCTATGGAAGATGTGGTAGGTTCAGATTCTGTAGAGTTTAGGCTTTTATTTAAAGGGGAAAAACCTGAAATATTTCTGTTTAGCCAGAAGGCTAGAAACTTTCAAATGTAAGTGGATGTAGCCAGCACTCTTGCTGAGTGAACAACCCCTCAAAAGACAAAAATCTTGCTTTTCCCGGCTCACCAGAGACCTCTAAAGCCAGAGGAACCATGAGTTACTAGGACTCCTCTTCATACAACAGGGGCAAATGGAGGGGGACTGAGGATCAGAGACAGAAAATACCCTTGGAGAAGAACTGAACACCAAAAAGTCACAAAGAACAAGAAATCTGAATGCTAAATGACAGCTAAGCCAGTGACTGGGTACACGACAACTGGGCAGCGCTAGCCATAGCGCCCTGTGTTCCTTAGTGTTCATGACCCTCCAGGGCCCAGCATGCGGCTGCTTGTCGTGTCAGTCATTTCTCTTCCTTATGTCAGGTAATCATGTGCTATGCTATCATCTCTTGCTAGGTGAAAGTCGAACCCTCCCAAATCTTAAAAGTATGGGTAGGAGCATGCAGTCAAGTGAAGAGGTAAACATGCTGTGTGCCCTTGTGCTTTCTCTTTTCTTTCTGCCCCCATGCAAATTGGCAGGGATGGTTCATTTTTCCTCCCAGAAGCTCCTTCCTATGTTTATGGACATGAGGACCAGCATAGAAGATACCACTAACACATGGCAAATTCAGGGCATGTTAAACAGCCTGAGTGAGATATGACCAGCAACAACCTGGTAACTGAGGAGTTTTGGGGGGAGGCAGCAGAGTCAGTCACTGTGTACTGTGCTCAAAGATGAGTGCAAATCATTTGGCAGGCAGCACTCTCAGCACAATCTCTATGCAACCTGCATACAATCCTAAGTTTTAAGTATTGCAATTCAACATCTACTCCAAAGAGGAGGTTGTCTTAAATCACATAGTTAAAACAAGTCAACGAACATTAGACTTTTTTATTAGCACTCTGTTTTGGAGCCATTAGTGTTCACGTGGTCATATTTACAAGCTTTTGCCCACACCCACCAGGGTTAGAAAATTGCTTACTAAGTAAAATGAGAGCTGAGATCCTAATTATATCATTCCAGGAGCTGAAGCTTCAATAAAAACACAGATACTATGAAGCCTATGTGAATCAAGTATCTGTAGTCCAGGGAGGAATAGACAATCCCTCTCCAGTCTTTAGTTTAGGGTATTCTCACTCCTTGCTGCCCCACACTCACAGCTTTAGATGCTTGATCCACCCCTATGCCTGATTTCTTTTCTGATGTTGACCTCTTGCACTAGCCTGGAGTAGTAAGTTTATTGCATAAACAGCTCATTTGGGGGCTTGATTATATTACATTTACTCTTGTGACTATTCCTTTATTGCCAGGATTAGGCCTCAGAAATTAGGAGAAAGTCAAGGTCATTTCAGGAGCAATTTTTACTGAGGTCAGGGTATCCTCTCAGTGGGGCAGGACCAGTGTTGGACATTACAGAATGGAGGAGGCTTGTCAAACTGACCACCGCCATGCTTAAAAATATCTTGTGTGTTCCTCCTGGAGAGTAATTTTTCCATGAAATATATCAGGGAAGGTCAAGGTGTCATACTTGGCTTTGTCTTCCCATTATGTCTTCCCACTGGCAAGTAATATTATCTGCACAATTGTTATGGAACAAGACCTGTCCTACTAAAATCCCTTTCCCTTCTGTAGGTAATGTTTTGCCCATCTTGAGGGAGAAATAAGAGCAGAAAAGCAAACTCAGCCACCAAGTTCATGCAAATGACCCCCTGTGCCTGCCAAGGAAACCAGAACTGACCTGAGCTGGCCTGTATGGGGGACAGAAGCTGGATGTCAGGCATAAAGGTGTGAGGGAAGAAATAGGTGCAAACAGGGTTGTGTGTGACATATGGTTCCTTTTGCTCTTAGTCTAGCAGAAGTTTCTTAGTGGATATGAAGTCCTGTGCGTGGTTGTGTAAAGCCCATTAGCATATGTCTCTGCAGTGGGTTTCTGTGGCAGAGTTCCAGTAATTACTGTTCATTAGTATTCATTAGTACCAGGTCTTGCCTGATCTCGAGTTCATGTTGAATCAGCTGTGCTGTAACATTTTTGATATGGGCTGGATGTAGAGGTCAGCGTGGAGGCATTAATTAGGCCTGGTAGTCAGAAGTTATTTTCATGGCTCTTCAGATAGGGTTTGCTTCAGAGGCACCATGGTTTTTCCTTCTGAAGTGGAAAGCATATATGTAAAGTGGAGCAGTGGTGAGCCTGACACTCAACAGCTTGAGAATATAAAAACATGAATTTAAAGAAAGCCCTAAACTTGCTCTCTGGAGTGACCTGTCAAAAAATCTGCAGGGGTTTCAGGGACTTTTCTTTACTGTTGCTGCCACTTAAGAATGTTGACACTGAAAAGAATCTGAAGATGCAAAATATGGATGATGGATGATAATGTGATTTGTATTTCTGAGTGTTCATTCCTCTCTTCATCAGCTACTGCTGATAATAATGTAGCCATGAGCTTTTAGGGTATACCCTCTGACCTCTACAAAAAGAAGAACATTGAACAGCAAACCTTCTTGTCTCTTATTAAAAACAAAAAGAGGAAAAGTCATGTTAGACTAGTAACTACATTAAGCAGAGAAGTTCAAGGTAGTCTTGGAACCCAGAAATACTTCTGAGAGGCTACAAGAACATTTCTGTGAGGAAGGGCTGAATAAAATCTGAACGTGGGTTGGTATTTGTTTTTGGACAGTTAAAGAAAGTGAAATTTTCAATTCTAATGACTAGCATTAGAGAAAAGTGTATTTTCTATGGAAATCTTAAACTGCATGTTTACCTAAAAGCACAGTTCTATTTACCTTTTCTATACTTCAATGGTCCGGAAAATCATGATTGTCAACATGCAAATCCTTAATGCTAGTAATAACCAGCCTCAGTAGAATGTTACTCACCTGAGAAAAAGAAGGTGTACAAAGATTTGTACACTGAAGCATCCAGCCAAGATATTTTCTTTCTCATAGACAATGCCTCCTTTAGTAGAATTTAAGCCTGCAATGCAGAGATACAATTGGTAAGATCACAGTCATTTACTTTTCAGTGGCACAGAGCATTGCCATTACTTGGGGATCACCCTGAAGAAATCTGACTGAAGGTTGACTGGAAAAAAGCTTTTTTCAGACTTTCTCATCTTCAATAATGAATAAAATATTTAAGAGGGAACAGAAAAATTCTCCTAGTAAAGGAGAGGCACAGATTGGTACTGGTCTTCTCATAAAACCTGTCTTTCTAAACAACAACACTAACAGAGTTGTATATCTAGATGCACTTCAAAGTACAAAGCACAAAGTCCTCTCCTGCTTGGAATAATCAAAAGATTCCAGTTGATGTCAATAAGACAAGACACCCTCTAATGGTTCCTGGCTCCCTTTAAGGCAGGTGCTTTTTAGCGTTCCTCTGCTCTTTTTCCATTTTATAGATCTTGGGTAAACTGTTCAAAAGTGTGAAGTGAGGGTCTTCTTGACTCAGTGTGTAGTTAGGCTGTGGAACTTCTGCTGTGGATGTTTAAATTTAAACAGTGACACATTTAGTGGACACATTCATGGAAGAAATGTCCATTGATGTCTATTAAATGTAAAGTCATGATCTTTGGGTCAGGAGGTTGTTAAACGACAAATTGTTGGGGGCTGTGAGCAGTTTGGTGAAAGTTTCACTACTTGACTTGTTTCTGTGCTCTTTGGCTGGCCAAAGATGGAGGCAGGATACTGGGCAAATGGGCCTCTGATCTGACCCAGCACAGTCACTCTTATGTTCTTGTATTATGGCTCCTGAGATACCATGTTGAGATCTTGATGGCAAAGCATTTCTGCATCATTTTCAAATTCAAAGAGGATGAAACAGATGCTATCATGCAGAAACGCTTTTGTTTTAAATGAAAACAAGACAAAAGATATAGATTAGGAAAGTGCAAAAGTAACACCTCATGCAGCAAAGATGTCTCTGTTAGTAGTATGGACTACAGAGCAAGTCACTGCCCATACCTGAGGCCTTTTGAAATAGTGCATGATGTATACAGAAATAAAGATGAATGATTTTATAGCTTCAAGAGATCCAAGTACCTCCATGAACCTAGGCAGACCATAGGTGTATTTGGTGAAGGAGCTGTGGAGATTTGCAGCCAGCACTAGGAGAGGGAATAAAAAAACTAGTATCACATCCTGTTTGGGCTGGTTCCCCAGCCTAAAAAATCTGGCACCCTCTGGGGTGACCTTTGGCACCAGCTGGTTTATAGCTCAGACTCACACATCTGTCTCCAGAGCTGAACACCTCTTGGGCCTCCCCTTGCCCTCCACCAGAAAGCGCACACACTCTGGATCCCAGCTGAACTGGATACTTTTCACTTCCAAATGATTTAAAAGGAGAGACAATCCTCTTTTAGGGCTTCTATGGGTGAGATTCTTTCAAAGTTATGCTAGTGCTCTTTGCAGATTTATGATGTAAACTTGTCAAACTTGTTTGGGATGCAGTATGGAACACATAGATTAAAGACCTCCAAATACAGTATGATTCACAAGTACCCTTAATTAAGCATCACATGCAAACTGACCTCAAAATAGATATGCTTTGAGCCAGAACATTTAAAGTCAAGAAAGTCTGAACTGCAGGACCAGTTTTGTAGAATGTTTTGCTAGGAGTTATCTGATTACAAGGCAACCTGGATGTTGCAAATGCAACCTCTTCCTCCCATAAGAAAACTAAAATGCAGACTCCACTAAATAAGAAATAGCAAGCCTTTTCTGCCAATAAAAAATTAAAATTCTCTTTATCTGAGGATAAGAAAAAAATTAAGTTCAGTGGTGGTACATTCCACATAGAGGGCTCCTTTTCTTTCTTGTCATGCTTGGCATCTTGTTTTAGGATCCCTCTTTGATGTTGTACTCCTGCTGCAAGAGAATTGTTTCTAGTTCAGGGAAAGAATGATGCGTCTTTAATAAACAAACCTGGGAACTAATACAAATCCGTGTTGACAAATGCTTGTCAAGAAGAAAACCAAAGAAACAAAATCAATACATGGTCTTGCATTAAATCACATTGTTTACAGATAGATATCTTGCAACTTCTTCCTTATTTTTTTTTTTTTTTTGTTTACTAAATAGCTGTCCCTGATTAATTTAGGATAAACCAGAATTTGGCTTTATAACAACAAAAGTTTAAAAAAAAAGTTTACAGCCAACCTTTTCAAATATTCTGTCGTTTTTAAGGAAAAAAACATTCCTCCCAGCCTTCCTTATTCTGACACCATTTTACTTTAGAAGATCTCAAAGTACAAGTGAATACATGACACTCGCAGTGTCTCCAGTGTACACATTTTACGTTTGATTTATGACATTACTATATAGGTGCACTTGACAGCTTTCAGATTGAAGCAGAGACAAGAGAGCTTTAAAGTGAGATGGGTTATCTGGGTAAATCTATCAAGGGTTCGTCCTGGGAGAACAAGGAGAGAGGCTTTGTAGAGCCCTGCTGTGTAGCAAGCCTCCATGCTGAGCACATCCCAAGCTCCCTGACAGTTGCGCTCAGCCTTCACTGTAATAACGAATAAAAGGGAGCTCCCTGTAGATTACAGATCTTCCGTGTTTTGACATTGACCTTAATACATAATTTAACCACAAAGCCTGAGAAGTGTGGAACAAGATAAGAAAAGACCACAGAACTGGCAAATAAAGTGATGTTCAATCAGAAATCATATTTGTTCCTGATAGTGGAGATGTGGGCATTAAAAAGGGAGACAGAGAGAGATTGAGAGAGAGAGGGGAAGAGAGAGGGAAGAACAGTCTGGGTTATTTGAAGACTTATGGATCTCTTTTAAAGGACATATGGTTGTCAAATAAAAGTTTGTCCTGGATTCACAGTAAGAAATAAAAAAAAAAAAAGTCAATGGTTATTAAATTTTCATAGACACTGGGTTGCTGCTTTTCTCAAAATACTGTAATGGCATTTTCCATGTTTGCCTCATGTTTGTGCTTTTGCTTTTAACTCAATGGACTGCAGAGGGGGCGGTACATAGAATTACCATAAAGCTGTCCTTAGGCATGTATTTAGACTAATCGTGTTTAATATCTGCCTATTCTAGACCTTAGCTTGGGTTTCTACATTAAAAGAAACAATTGTTTGGATGCTAAGAGTTTGTAGGTTTTTCTTCTTATTTACAAAGAACACTCAATGCACAAGTGAAATGCACAGTGGGATGGGCTGCTTGCATGGCAATGGTGTATTTTTACTTTAACGTAAGAGAGGCTCATGCACAGGAACAGGATTTTTAGCATAAAGGGTGTGACTGTGGATACTGTTAAAATTAAGCACAATTATTATGGGAAAATTACCAGGGATAAAATGATGAACAAAATAAAAGAAATGCTTTTCAAATATCATGAAGGAGGTAAAGAGATGGGGAAAAGTGAATTTTCATCATTTGTGTTGGTTTTATTTTTTCATCCCTGTTGGATAACATGTATGACCAGTTAATCTTACATTTTTGCTTCTAAGCCTTTTTTATATGGCTCATGAGTCACTTGCTGTTCTTACACTACAACATCTGGATGGTAGCGGCTTCAAGAGAATTCCCACTTATCATTGACATTTTAAATGCAAAATCTTTGAAAATATTTACATTGAATGAAATTTAAATTTAAATTAGAGTTTGACCCTGGTTAAAAGATTGAAAATTGATGCCTCCTTTTGGATGGGATTTTCAGCCCCCTGCCTCACCCCCAAATCCTTCATTTCCATCTTGGAAATCTGTGCAGGCACCTAAGTCACTTGGGTGGTTTTGAATGATGTATCCAGAGATTCTTTAGTGTTAGAGCATAGGTACATAATTGGACTGGTTTGAGATTAATACTTTTCCTTGGGTGCAAATATTTTGACTCTTACATAAGGTCAAACCTTGAGAATAAAGAATCAAACATGAAAGACTGTACACTGTGTGATGTACAAAGCTGGAATTTTGTTTCTTTCATTTCCAAAAGCAAACAAGTGAGCAAACCACTCTAAGGGAATTAGAGTACATCAGTAATATTATTTGGGATCATTGTTGCATGCCTACTTGGGAACAGCATGTTTTTTTTAAAATACATGTATATGTATTTAAAATAAGATACCAGAAATATGTTTCCTCAGAGCAGTCTGCACACCAGAAAAACCTCAAGTTTGAAAATAGGTTTTAACTCAACGCAATACAATGGTCCTAACATTATCTCCCTACCACCACAGCACTCCACTCACCCCATAACCCTTCTGACATGCTCACTTTCATTTCAGCAATACAACCTACCCTGCTGCATAGTTCAAAGGACTAAATATAATACTTCAGCCCTCGACCGCCTCCTACATTATTGAAGAACGTTATGACAGTTAAAATCCCAAAGCTACATGGCAAGTCCTTCTCCAGGATAAATTGGCCTAATTTAGTACTAAGGATCAGGTTCTAAGTGAACTTCAGAGTGCTTACACCAGGCTTGTTAAGAATACAGTTTACTACTTTCACAACAAGTTTTCCATTTGAAAAAAAGGAAACAATAAACAGGAGAAAAAAACAACTCCAACCCAAACATCTCAGCTATTTCTGGTCCACGTATGCAACTTTCCATCAGTGTGCTAATAACAAATGTGAAGCACTAATAACAAATGTGAAGCAAAATTCAGTATCAAGACGGAGAGAAGTGAGTGAAACAGAAAGACCTTCAAGAAGAGAAACAGAAATAACTTATGGAGATGACAGTCAGTGAGTTTTTTTCTTACATAGGAGAGGAGACAAAACAATTTTGTTCTGGTTAAAAACGGTTCCACATAAAGCCTGGCAGGAAGGTTGGCAAGGCAGTTTCAGAGAAAAGGGGAGACAAACTGTATTAAGTTGGCTCAGGTTAGGTGCAGTATATTAAATACTTTCCCATCCGTTTGGATCCAAATGTGCTAGCTTGTCTTTCAAATCTTCTGTTACACAGCTTCATCACTTTTCATGGTCATTTTTGTTTGATTTATAAAATAATGACACAGGTTTCCCTGAAAATACATTACTAAAAGTACAAAGTTACAGGTGATGCCTGTTGTATAACATTGCCATATCAGCTGCAGCTCCACATTTAGTAGTTTGCCTTACTGGCACACCAATCTGAAGGTCTGCCTGTGCAATGCATTGCAAACCAGGGTGTTAGGAGTCCAAGAAAGGGGACAAATGGTGAGAGGAAGAGGAAAGTGAAACAGAGTGCTTTGGATTTGGCAAAAAATCTAGGGAAGTGTAATCTGGTGTGACATTTCCCTGTCCTCATTAGGACTAACTTTCGCAAACTGATGGAGAGCTGGCAGGTCTGCAAATCTTCTGTGATTGCCTGTAGAGTCATAAGGGCTGGAAATGCAGTGATCGCTCACAGGATGGCTTATGGGGCTGTTTCTGATTTATGGATGGGAGATGTTACTTTCATCACATAGAGACACAATTAGAGTAGCTCCCCGATTTCATCAGCAGGCCACCAAGAGGATCTATTTCAGGGTCTAGGAAAACAAAACCAAAAGCAGAGCCAACTGGGGCTGTTCCTTGAGCAGAAAAATAGAAGTTTATTTTTTCTCCCTGCTAAAAAGCCAGTGCCTGGAGTAGATAAAAGTCTCCAATGTTTTAAAATTATGGGGAATGCTGAAAAGGTAAAGAGAAAACTCAGGCAGATATGTAGAGGCTATATGAAAGCTGTAAATGCAAATAAAACAGAAGAGGGACACAATATTTGACTGAGTTTGGTGCATGGAAGTACCACATTTTTCGTGAGAGCAAAGTGAAAGAAATGGATATTTGATCATTAAAGTTCCACCAGGGAAAAAAAAAGGCCTCTAGAAGAGGTACTATTGATAATATAGATGAAACAATAAAGTAATTTATCACAGTCTCAAAACTACCAGGCCAGTCCTTGTGAATTTAGGTCATTGAAAAGTGCCCTTGTTCAAAACTACACACTTCGTGGTGGATCAGTGAAAAGTTCTCTCAATACTCAGACTATGTGTTTGAGCCCATGACTGTGAACACCAGTCAAATGGCTTTGTAGGAGAAATGCAGGTATTTTTTAAAAAAAAAAAAAAGGTAAAAAATGGCCTTGTCAGTTGATGCAAATGAGTATGAAAAAGTCCAGTATATGTGCCAATATCAAGAAATGAAAAGAAGCTGCGCATTTGCAAAAACACTCAGACTGGAGCAGGTACTGAAATGAATAAATAGTGTGCAGAGGCAATCTGTGCATTTGCTCAACAAAGAAAGATGCTGCAAAGTCAAAAGAATGGCTAATAAAACAAAGCACAAATGGCCTCCATGTGATGCACAAATTAGGCCCAGGAGCACAAATGAAAGAAGTGAGAGAAACTGAAACACACTTGTTCAAAAGAAAGTATAAAGTTGGAGAAGTCAAAGGTGAGACTGAAATCTGAAAGCAAGGGACAAATTCCAGGCCTGGCCAAGTGTGAAGTGTCACTGATGTTCAAAGGCACAAAAAGTAAAACAAGACGTTGTGCTAATGCGCTGAGGAGAGCAAGTAGTCCATGGGCATAAGCTTGGTCTAGTCACTGGAATGTGTGCCAAAGCCCAGTAGATTCATAGCCCCGGGAACAAACCTGAACCAGACGTGAATGTGCCAATGCGTGAAGTGAAGTGTGCTTGCAGAAAAAAGGGGTCACCTGGTGACATTCAAGGTACAGTTAATGGAAGATGCAGAATCTCTTACATGTGGCACTAATAAAAGTGCAGCAAAACATGACAACAGATGGCTTCATTCACAGGATCAGCCAGGGCAATAAAACAGGCTTGTTCTTTGTAGCTGTGGAGAAAAATAGCAAAAAGGATTGGTCTTAGACTTTGCAGTGACCACAAGATGCTGAACAAGATCATTTAAAAAGGGAAACATTTCCATTTGCTCTCAAGGAACAAAATGTTTGCTGAGATGGCAGAAGCCAAGTTCTTCAGAAGATTAGATACAGAGGGAGGATTTTGGCAGATTCCCCTGGATACCGAATGCTTCAAAATTTGCTTTCAAATCACCGTTTTGCAGATGCTGCTTCCTGACATTGCCTTTTGGAATCCATTTAGCACCAGAAGCATATTGCAGCACAACGACCCAAACACTAGGAGCTCTCCCAGGAATGAAAATACATGTGAATGACATAATAGTAAGGGGCAGCACCACTATTGAACATCAGGAATGATTGTGGAGAATACTGGAAATTGCAAGAAGAAACAACCTTAAATTGAACAACATCAAATTGTCAATCTCAAGCTAACGAGACAAATAGACCACAAAATGAATGATGCCTAACTCATCTACAGCAGAGGCCTCAAGGGCTTTGACAGTGACAGAGGACAGGTGTATGAATGCATATTCTAAGTAGAACATGCAACAGCCACAGAAAGTTTTGTGATTTCGTCTGGAATCAAAAGAGAAGACACTAAGCACAGATCACTTTTTATGAAACACAAGAAAGGACTTGTGAAACATTGCCAAGCTCACTGCAGTTTTTTTTTGGAAAGGCTAAGAGGAAGCTGTGAATGTGGAGGTCCAGCTAAGACATTAACTAGTAATTGTAAGCATGCTGTCAAGATGATATGCTATGCTTGATGACATGCAACCAGGTGACCTGGAATGAGCTGTAACAGACTATATGACCACTACAAATGTATGAAGCTCTGCATTTACCCTGAATGTGGAATGAGTTATGCAAGCAGTCATATAAACTATAAGCAGAGAATGATAAAAAGCAACACTTCTCATGTTCATACTGGATCATGTGGAGATCAGTCACAAAAAGTACAAGAATGGCAGTTACCACAGTAAGGCAAAAGAAAATGTAGGCAAGAAGTTCATCAACAAGGACACCTTGGAATGACTAGTCAAAAACCATACCAGTAAAGCTGTACTTTAGTCACAGATAAAGAGAGGTATCATAAATGGTGAACATAAATAAAGACTGGTTTAACCGCATCAGGCAGATCCCTGTAAGTTAGACTGTAATGTCTGTATTATTCATATGTTCTAGGTTCCAAAATCAGAAGGGAAACATGATTTATGTGGATAAGCATAGCATCTCTCAAGGCATAGAACTAATTGAAAAGGCCACAGGTTTAGCTGTGATCAAATGTGTTACAACTGATGCATAACTGTTAAGAAAGGTAATAGATACTATTGCACTCCAGTTCACTCATTCTGAACTCCCAAATGCTTCTACAATGTATGCATTTTAACATAAGACATCAAAGGCCTGATTCACTTGCCCACATATAGGCTTCTTGTTCCATTTAAGATGCAAAGACATACCTGAAACATCCACAAGGAATGATGCAGGACTTAAAGGAGACCTATGTATTACTGGAGTGTCAGCTAGACACCATGGTGGACACCCTAGGGCGTCTCAAATCCCCTAGGTACTCGTATGTAAGGAAATCAAATGAGTCTTAAACCACAGATATCCAGAGGAATTTGCTCAGAAAACACTTGGCACAAGAGAACCCTGGGGAAAAAAGGGAAAATGAGCCATAGAAGTCTGCATAGATATCTGAGATGTAGAGACAAGCCTTAATCAAAGAACGACGTATAACTGTGATTTTTGGCAAACAGCCTAGAGAAGCCAAAATGGACACAGAACTGTAACAGTCACCAGGTGTTTGCCACAGCCCAGAAACACAGACTTCAGCAAGATTACTGCTGTCAGAAAAGAGGAGTGAAGATACATCACCTGGTTTACATTCTGGGATTGGAGCCAGTGAATGGACTTCACAGACAAACTTCTCATCTCGATATTGTGCTTATAGGAAAACTTATTTAGACTTTGGTATTTGGCTGATATCCCTGTTCTTTTTTAAATTAGAGCTACAAGGTCACCTTATGAAAGAGCTGGAGAATTCCCCTGATCAGCTAGCCCAGCAAAAGCCTGGTGCACGACAAGCAGTGTGTATGTGTTTAGCGTGGATTCAGCTATTGCCAGGGTGAAGGTGAGCGTGACCTTGATCTTCTGGTCTTCAGGACGTGAAGAACAGGCACTGAGGAGCTTCAAGAACAACATGGCTCTTTTATCACCAGTACTTACCTGTCAAGGCCGAGCCCAAAATCACCTTTGTACTTCCATCAGCCCTTGCATTGAGGTTAACTTGGGGAATAGTTGAATTAATCTGAAGGCCTGTTTCCCACAGTCATTTCTTTGAGTTCTCCTTTGACTTATGCTGGGGCCAGTTCACAGGTAAAACTGCCTCTTGCTGCCACTGATAGGATCACTCTGAGCACTTCCTTCTGCAGGCTTCCTCTTCACATTCTGTATCCAGGTCAGTCTCTGGTCATCCAAAGCAGGTTTTGTTAGACCTGAAAGGCTGTGACTGAGCTGTGCTGAGCACCGTAACTTGATGAAATGGAAGCTGCATATGTGCAGTCCCAGGGGTTGAGACCCTTCTTGTTCAGGAGGGCAGACATCATTGTGACACAGATTTTTCTTGTGGGGCAGGGCACTAAACATGCCCATGACACTTTGCAGACAAGAATTAATATGTGTCCTAACAGAGAGTTGTGATTTCAAAGCTGTTTTAGAATTACAGATATAAAGAAAAAGCAACCAATCCCACAAAATTGCTATATTTGCATTTTTTTCTCTTTTAACTTGCACACAGCTGAAGCAAATTATTTTATGTCCAGTAAAAGTCCTCCCCCCAAAACGTGCTGGCTGTTTCCTTTCGTATCAATTTTTTTCTGTATGCTTTATGAACTTTTGAAAATGCAGAGTGAATAATTGCATTGTTGATAAAAATATAACATAAGTAGTGGGGACTGCTGCACTAATGAAGAAAGAAAGAAACATTTTTTTTGGAGTCAGAAAGCCTGGGGCAAATCAAAATCCTCTTGGAAACTTCAGTGGTAGTTTTGCTTGAGTGCAGATTATGTACTCATGAGCTCAGTGAGTGGACAGGCATGCCCATATAATCTTTATGACATGTGCATATTATTTAATAGGATGGTTGCAAACAAAATTCCCAGGCTGGAAAATCATTGTCTTGAACGGACCTGAGGTCCCAGCTTAGATCAAAATCCTTCCTTTGCTGCTTCGGGAAATGTTCAAAAGCTTTGGAGGAAGTTTCCCTGTTTCCATTGTATATGTGTACAAGGAGAAAAGGATATTAACAGGGGTCCCTAAGCATCTCACTTACTTTCTGGGATGTGGGGTCCAGGGCAAACAACATTGTGTCTCAAGTCTACAGCATCTTCAGGTGAAGCTTAGGTAGGATGGGTGACTTTCTTCATGCCGAGAAGAGGAATGCATGGATTCAGAAAACTGGTAAGACGGATGGCAGTCTTCCTAATGTCCCTCAATATATTTTTCGTAAGTAACAAATTCCTTTCTACTAAAAAAAAAAATATAGTTGAACCAATTTAATAACATGTTCAATTGAAAAAAATTGTTAAGAGGAGGAAACCTTTTGGGTCCCAATTACTGTTAATTTGTAATCCGGTGAGGTCAAGTACCTGATTAAATATTTATATAGGAGAAAGGTCATAGTCTTTTGTGATCTTCTTTGCCCTGTGTTAATTTTCCGTCAGATGCAATGAGTTCCTTTTGGAGAACACTTTATCAGAGACAGTAAGCCTTGCTCTTGGTCTCAGAAAAGGCAACTGTTGGGTTTTGATGTCAAGCAGCTGAAATCAATCTCTTGCAGTTAGGTGCATTTTTAGCTCAAGCTTTTCCAAAGCAATTTAGTGATTTTAGGTCTCTCAGTATTTGAAAGCTCATCTTGAGACCTTTGAAAGTCATTAGACTTTAAGGAAATGAAGAGTACCTGATCTCTGGAAGTTGGGTCATTTTAAAGAGGTCTCTGCTAGACATGCATACGTCATATGGAAGCCTTCCAAAATCACTAGTCACTTCTGAAAATCTTGCACTCAAAGGACGCAAAACTATTGGTTTTATATCTATTGTAATTTGTTTTGTAATTTAAAACCCCCCAAAGAGGCATGCCATATCAGGCTTAGGGGTGTCTGATGAGGAAATAAGAATCTAGGTGGAATTCAAGCAAAACCAGCTGGAACCAGCAGAAATTTGCCAGAGTTTGCAGTTTGCCCACTATATGTATGGAGGGGCAAACCAGCCTGTCTGCTCCTCCAGCTGGAGTGATGGGGCAGATGCAGCTCAGCCAAAGCCTCCCTCTAAAACCCTTCTCTCGCTATGAAACTGCACGGGGCAGTGCACTCACTGCAGTCGGGATGTGGGGCATCGGACATCCTCTCAGGGTGAACTCGGCATCTTCTAGGGAGGGGTTAGATGCCCCAGGTGCTCTGTGGGGTTGTCTCTCTGCCAGTGGCAGCCTGATGTGGCATGTAGCTTCTGTGGAAAACCTATTTTGTCATTCTCATAATTAAAATGAATATCTCTTTCTGCACACTTGTTTTTTGCTTTTTGTGTGTGTGTTTGTTCATGTTTAGCTTGATATACTTTAACTCTTCTCTTGTACTACATTTTAATTTTCTACGTGTCTCTCTGTTAATGCTGTACACACACACACACACATATATTAGAAAAGTACCTTCAGTCAAAGGTTCTACACCAGGCAAAGGTATTAGCTAACTTGGAAGCCACAGGAAGCATTTAGGGCAAATACGGTGCAGAAGGATGGCAATAACTACAGTTTCTAGGGGTGGTTCATTTGCCATAAGCAGTTATATCACCTATCATCCAAATAAAACCTGGGAGTATGAGACAATTATGGGGTTTTTGTGTTTATGATGCAGTTTTTTAGCTGGGGAAAATCTGTATGGAGTATGGAGTAATTCATAGGAGTGCCACTGGAGCTGTAACACTCCTGTAATGACATGCACTCAAGGGCATCACTTCTTTGCCTGTTCTGTGCTCAATGAGAGGGGAGCAGGACCCTGAGTGCAAGATGTGTCCCTCCAGAAGTCTGCTGCCTTCTACCATCCTGGGCCTCTGAACTTTCAGAACAACTTAAAAGTTATTTTCGTTGCACTGGATAGCATTTACTTTTCTTTTAATTGTGCTCTAAATAGTATTTTAGAACTGTTTTTGGAGACATTTCCCTACTGTGTGCATTTTACTCGCTGCCAGCCATTGCTTTAGCTCAGTTGGACAAAAAGTTGTCTTTCAGACAGTAAATGTCATAAGGCAGTATAAGGAAGTAAAAGAAAAATTACATTTTCTATTTGATTTTGTAATTTTCATCCTGAAATCTTCAGGGATACCCCATCTTTTACAATGTGTCAGTTTGTTCATAAAGCTGTGTTCTTTTTAAATTAAAAAAATGAAAGCAAACAAATATCACATTACATTTCTTATGTTAAACAAATCATTGCACAGACCCCAAGTTCTGCTCCCAGTTACAGGAGTGCAAATGCCATGAAACCAATGGAACCAGTCCAGGGAATTCAGTGATGCTTTTCTGGATTAATACTATTGGAATGCCCCAGTTGGGTAGAACTTGGACTGGTAACTATGCTTTATTATACTGTAATTTTTTTCCTTTGTAACCCATAATTACTTATTGGCTGAATGAAATGTCTTTGGCCAGTGGACACTGAGTAGTACTGGGAGAAAGGTATGACTTCCACCTATTTGCCATAACTTTTTTCCCCCTCGTTGATGTGTAGTCCCACTGCTATCACCCTGGAGACTGAAGGTGACACAGACAAAGCAGGTAACTGTATCCCTGGGAGGGTAGTGTCCATACTACACTGCCCTTTCATGAAGAATAATTGTAGAATTAACTGAACGTTTGCTGTCATAATGCTATGCTTTTCCCTTGTTTGTCAGGTTTGAAATGTGGGTTCTTGGGAGTAGTGGTTATCTGTTATTTCCTGATGATATAATATGGAGTAGAGGGGGACGATGATCTTGTTTGGCTATGAGTGGGCAGAATTTTCTAATCTGATATTACACTGTCAAAGATGAAATGGTCAACCTAGGCTCCCATTTTACTCAGTGGGCAGAACTAGGCACTTAAGAATGAGTTTATTTTAAATTTGAATATTTTAGTGCAGAGATAAAACCCTTGCTGTAAGAAATCATATCTGTTCTTTTCCCAGAACATGTAGAGTTGAAGGCCAGGAAGTGGTCATCTCGTCTAGCCTTCTATATTATCACAGACCATTACATATCCCAAATTACATATATAGAACCCAAATAACTTGTACTTTGGTAAAATAATATCTTTAGAAAGGTGACCAGTCTTACATGGAAAATGCCAAGAAATGTGACAAACCTACCATTTCTAGTGGTACAGAGTTCCCAAGCTTAATCTCTGTCCTGTGGCATTAAAACCAGATACATTTATTCTGATCGGAATTGTCTGGCTTCAGCTTCTCAGCCTTTGGGTTCTTGCTATACTTTTCTCTTCTAGAATTTTGCACAGCATTTGCTACCTGAGAAGGTGTTTACATACTGAAATCATGTGACCTCTCAGTCTTGCTTCAATAAAATAAATATACTGAGCTCCTAGAGTGTCTCATTGTAAAGCATTTTCTCTAGCTCTTGGGATGCTTTCTTCACATTTTCCTTTTTTTCAATTTCCTGTTTTAGAGTATGGACACTACATCTGCTCACCAATGTCATATACCACCTCCCTCTCTTGTTCCTGCCTCCCCTATATAAGCATACAAGGGCTGTATTTTTCTGCCACTTTAAGACACTTTGAGTTCTTGTTGAGCTGCAGTCACACTGGAGTTTGTTTATTTTAATTTATCTGCAGACATTGCTGTGTAATATTCTATAATTGCATGGTAAATTATGACCATAAAACTTCAGGGTAATTGCCTGCTAGAGTATTCTATGTAAGGTAAGAGGTCCAATAGTTTTCACTACACTCCCAGCAGAAAGAGCTTGAACACTGGATATACAACGACATTTTTCCAAAGTCTATCAAATCTGGGTATTAACACAGTGACAGAATTCTGCAGAGTGACACTAGCCAAATAATTTGACTCACCATGTTGCATTAGATTTTTGTGCATGTCAACAGTCTGTGTTGTGATGAGCCAAAACACTAAGGGAAACAGTGCTCTTCCAAAAATGACAATTTAAGCCCATTTTAATTTTGTTACTTCACTAAGCTTAAGGGTTGGCAGCTGAGAATCCAGCTCACCCCCTCAATAACACTGTTGCTTTCAGCCAGGGAATTTGCAGTATGTTTTAATGGAGTAAATTAATTACATAGTAAAGAACTTGGTGGCTTTGGAAGCCAAACTGCAGACTGCTTAGAAGAGAGCACACTTTCTAAAATAGACTATTACAGAGCACATTCTTATTCTTAAGTGCAGAAAATACCAGCTTGGATTCAGCATTACAGGCTGGTAAACTGGCTGCATTTTCCTACTTGTATTCTAGCCTAAGTAAGGATTTCATACTGTCATTTTCAAATTTCTCCGTGCCTTTTTTTTTTTTTTAAACTGGTGTAGTTTGGAAGAGAGAAATACAATGCTTGCCCACTGACTCATAACATCTGCTTTAGTAGAACCAGATTAAGAGATTAAGAGATACAGGAAGTCCTTGATCCAACAGAACCCTAAACTTGAAGAAAGCTTAGACTGTAAGATACTAGGGACAGGGCTGTTTTGCTGGTTTTCATACAGTGCCTTTCACAGTGGCATTCTTGCCCATGACAAAAAGCTCCCAGGTGCTCAAGTAATAAAACTGAAAAATATGCAAATAGTCTCCTTGAAGATCCAGTGCTTTGACGGATCAGGGCCACGACTCAGCAGATGAATGATGTTGGCTCACAGCAGCTGAACAAGCCCTATTGTTTTAGGAAGCTGTCATCTTGTGCTCCAAATTCTAATCCTTCATTAAAAATAGCCTCTAGCATGTAATTGCAAAAATAGCCTTCCCCACTTGGACTGACAGCAAATTGATGCCGTGTTGCCTCTAGCTTCTGTAATAACTGGAGACAGCAGCTCAGAATGGCCTATATTCACTCCTTTCACTTCAATATCTTGTTGACTCTGAAGCCTACTGATGGCTGTCTCAGAGTTCATACTATTATTTAATTCATGATCAAACATGCAAGAAACAAGAAGAAAAATGATCAACATGGGTTAGTGCCTTTAGAGCACTCAAAACCTAAAATATGTGATTGTTGTTTTCCATGTGATCCTTTTCCTCAAACATGATCCTCTGTTTCTTGCCAGGCAAAAGCCACTGTCTTCCTCTCCATGATGAATGCTGTATTTCATAAAAAACATATTTGTTACTATGGAGGGCATTGGAACTTGTTCTTAAACAGTCACACTATTTTGGTTCCTCTGGGTTTTTTTACACTCATAAGAATGTAACTTTGTGTAATTTCTAGTTTATTATGTTTACAATAAAAGGAGATGCATGTTTGTTCAGGGTGGCTTAAGTTTGAGTTCTCTAGCTTGTCTTCTAACAGGAAAGGTGCATAGCATGCTCATGTGAACTACTCATGTTTTCCCCCATTCAATTTGTAGATGGAAGACTCATGGAATGAACTGAGTAAAATAAATAAATAAATTAAGAAAAAATATCCAAGACAAGACCAACTGTACTGCAGCCAATTGAGAACATCTTTTTTTTTTTTCAACATCTGGTAAAAAACATCTGTGGCATTGGACTAAGAGCAGGTGCAGCATTCAGGAACAAGGATATTTGAGATGCAGATGGACAATGTGTGTAAATGGTTCAGGGAAAACTTTTGAGAATCTGGCAGTTAAAACAACATATTCCAAAGTAGCCCAGGGAATTAAAGGATGATCTTTTCCTGAGGCTCAGTCTTAAATTTTTGCTGTTGAGTATGTGTGAATGAAGGGAAGGTTTTGAAATTTGGATAAGAACTAACACGGTCTAAAGAAAATATTTTAATCTGGAACACTGCAACTAAAGCCAGTTACAGTTCCTATACAAACCTTTTATTTATCCTGAATCTTTTAAACAATGCACCAGTCCTTGTGAAAATGCACTTTTATAAACAAAGAATATATGTGAGACTGTGAAAAATTGTCATACAGTGTGGCAACAATTTGTTCTTTCTCTGTCATAGTTTGAAGATGAAGCGTGCTAACAATAAAATTGAATTAATGTTAGACTTCTGTGAGAATATCTTTATGAACCACCTTGAGGAATATACAGGAGAAACCATTTGAGTATGAAACTCTTAGTTTTTCTCTCTCTTGTGAAATCCTCTTGATGTTTGTTAATTTGCTAAAGACATTCCAGAATGCAGTCTTCTGTGACACAGCCAGTATCAGGGGTTGCATAAATCCTGCAATGTCACAGAACGGCACATTCAATGATATCTTCTGTAAACCAGAAAATGCCAGTTAATTTTAAAGGTAAGATGGGGAAGAAAGAATTTTTTTTTGTTTTTTTAAGATAAATGCTTTTTGCTGAATACTTCTTGCCACTCAAAAAGCCTGGTTACTTGAGGCAAACAGAACATAATCTGGGGATTAAGTCAGTTTTTCTATCACCTCTACAAGGCTCTGTAATAACAGAATTTTTCCCTGATGCAATGAAGACTATTATATTGAAATATTTCAAAATATTCAAAATGTTTCCCATTTGCTGTAGTGGAAGTACAAGGAAAAATACTTAAGGACACAAAGGAGATTAAAATACCTATTACCAAAGAAATTGTTTCACATGGTTTAGAGTTTATTTTGCCAAAACACTTTTGTGAGATACTGGTGGATTTTGGGTTGCCCTATTTATAACAATGTGTGATTATTTTACTTGTGAATTCCTGTTCACCAGGGTGATAATAAACATACACTCTGCTTTCCTGCCTCTACAGAGCTGGAGGCGGGTTTTCACCTTGTCCTAGTTAGACCAGTCATTGATACAATGTAGAGGCAATCATTAAATACAGCTGTATAGTTTGCCTTACTGTCTCCTTCAAAATGTATCTGAGACCCTATAGTTTTAACTGTATCAGGCTCTTCTTTAGCAAGTAAAGAAATGCTAGAGGAGGTTGTCTGTACACATAATGACATTTTCAAGAATCAAGTTGCTCCCCTAAACATGTCTGACAAACTAAGTAAGTGTTAATTACCTAATTTAATGTAGCTTGGTTGATCTATTTATCAGACAGAAATTTTGTATATCATGTGTGCCTTTTATCATTGTTGCATGTCAAACTGAGGTGGGATTTGCCTGAATTTTTGAAGACTTGTTTCAAAAGAACATAGCTAAAGTTTGCAAGAGAATTATTTTTGTAATATTTCCCCACAAGGCTGGCTTGTCAGCTTTATCAAGGCGCTTTATGCTCTCTCTTATAATGTAATATTTAATACCTTTGTTTTTTGCATTTGGTTTCCTTGGTACCATTAGGGTAGGACAGGAAAAAAAGGCAGATACAAAAGTATAAGTGTTGCTTTGGCAACTAATCTGCCAAACTATACACAACCAGCTGGATGACTAAAGGGTAGGGCCCCGATTCTGCAGGAACCCACCAGGGTACTTCTTATCCTTCATGTGGGTAATTCCACCCATATGTTCTTCTCTGAGCAAGAAAACATTTTCCACTTTATTGCGTGGGGAAGCATGACAGCACAACCGAGGTTTACTGTGGCAATTTCTCCCCTTGTTTTAACACTCTAAGGCATTTGAAGGGGTAGGGCTTGGGCTCAAATGTGAGGGTGTGTATGCCTAAGGGAGTCAGCCGAACAATTCCAAATGCATGGGCTCTCTGGTTTGGGCTTATTGTAGCCTTTAGCAGCCTGCTCGAGTAACTTCAAAATAACATTTCATTCCTGTGGCTGCTTGGAGATGTTGAATTCTGACCCTATCCTGAGTTTTTGGATTGCTAGATGTAATGCAGACTGCAGGAGGGCTTATCAGAACTGATGTTACCAGAAGCTGAGAGAACATAATTCACATTCCTCAAATACAAGGAATTAGAACATTGTCAGGTCTGTGTGTGTGTGTGTGCACGCTGGATATTTTCAACGTGAGGCGTTCTCACCCTGATTTTATAGATGGTGAATTCAGATTTCCACCTCCAGTGACACTAAAATGTAGGCTTTCCCTCTCCCATTGGCTCGTTCCCATTGGCAGTCCACTGGAGCTTCACTGAGTCTCAGCTACATCCTCTATAAACTGGGGAATGTGCTTCACTCAGTCCTTTGCCAACTCCTTCATTTTTCCTTCTTCTGAAACCTCTGAATCTAGCCCAGTAATGCTGCTCCAAAAAGGCATTCCAGTCCTAGTTCTATCTCCTACTTTATTTACTTTCTTCTCAATCTTCCTTGTCGCTATTTCTTCAGTTTGTTCCCCATAGGGAAGTATAAAGGGACTCCTCTTTCCTTTTTTTAACCTCATTTTTATTCTTTGGTCGCTTCCCACCACAATGGACATCTCTACTAGAAGCAACATGTCTTGAGCAGAAAAAGAGAGACAGGCCTTTTAAATAAGTCAGTCCTTGTTAAGAAGAAGTGGGAGATGACAGCCATTTTCAGACACAATCCTTGAAGGAAGGCCAGGCATTCTGTGTTGATTTCAAAGCCCTTTGTTACCAGAGAACATTTTTTTACATTCCCAAATGCCAGTCCTCTTAGTAGCATTCTGCATCAAATCCAAACAGTATTTTGAAATGCCCTTCATTTTTGATAAATTACAATAGATATGTTAATATGATTGTGAATCTTTTCATAGTGCACAAGTCTTTTCATTAGTTCAACTGCTGCCACTTTTTCTGAGTTCACTTGAACTTTGTCATAGGTCCTACAGAACTAATTTCATCCAGCCAAAGCTGGCACAAGCTGCAGCTGGGTTTAGGTTTACTTGCTCTGGCTTACCGTCATAGGTGGGTGGATCATTTTCAACCCCAAGAAGCAACCTGTACTGAATTTGTTATGAATGCGAGATGTGATACTTTAGCATATGTTGAGTTCTATGGCAATCTCAAAAGGCAGTAACTATCCAGTGACATTTTAGGGTAAAAAACAGGTAGAAAATGAGCATTTTACCAACTCCTGACAAAGAAACTAGTGCTGAATATCTGCCTGAAGTACATAAGAACTGCTTGTGTTTTTCTTCTCTTACAGAAGTATTCCTGGATTTTATTTTTATTGTTTAAAGCTGAGCTAGTGAGCCCATGTGTACTGTGAGATTTCTTCACCCAGTAAGCTTTGACATTTAAGTCTCGCAAATTACGTGCACTCATTAGCCACATTCTCAGAGGTGCTAAGCACCTGAAAACTGCAGTGTTTAGGGTGCAAGTTACTAACCAGCCCTGAAAACTGAGTTGCAAAAGGTAGACAATTTTCTTTCTTACCGGCACTTGTTTCACTGAGCAGTTTCTGGCCATATATGCTCTGCACAGGGAAACTTTTGTAGTATTTGCAACATAGTTTCAGAAATGGTTTTATGATTTGTGGCTTCCAGAAAAACATATTCCAATAAAACAGCTTTGACACTTGCTTCACCTGGTTACTCAAAATATTAACATCTCTGTTGAGTGAAGGTATGGCAAGTGCATCGAGGACATAGTAATCTTGGGCACTTCCTCTTTCATCACAGACAACTGACACAGAAATTGTTCCAGCTAATTTCTTTTTTCCCCCGGCAACATGGTAATCAAAGACTTTAGGGAGATATTCAGTACGCAACCATTGAGATGTTGGCATGACCCCAGGAGATTTTAGGTTTGCTTCAAGGTAGTAATACCGACTTGGGTTATCAAGATCACTGAGTGCCACATTAACACATGTAAATGCTCCCACCAAACAAAAAAAAAGGACTCACTGAATTGTTTTGGTCCTGAACAGTTACCTGTTTTCCTGTGGGGCACATAGGAACAAAACCAGGTTCTCCCCGCAAGATGTGCCCTGCAGCTCTGGGACGGCCGATGGCGGATGGCCTTTCCTCCAAGATAGGGGTGCGGGCACACCCCATGCGCAAAACGCCACCACCAGAAATGTTAAATGGCATTTCGTAGGGAAAAGACTGAAACTGGTTCGAAACGCTTCTTAACTGTGTGCCCGTTTTTGTCTTGCCTCAGCCTGGCGTGTACAGCAGCTCTGGTTTTAAGGCCTGTCCTTTTCTCAGGCACCTGCCTGCCCTGAGGGCAACTGACCCCTTTGGAAATGGGGAAAGAAGAAAAACCCAAGACCTTCTCCTGTTCCCCCCTCTTCCCGCCTGATGAAAGAGTACTTTAGGGGTCTGTAGGGGTGGTGGTGTTACACACTGCACTTTTTACAGAGTGGGGGGTGTCTCTCCTCCCTAAAATCTGCGGCTGTTTCTTGTACCCCTCACACCCACCCTGGGTGAGGGCGCTCCCTCAGGCCGTGGCAACATGGAGGGCTCTTTGCCCGGTGGAGGAAAGAGCTTCGGAGGGAGGACTGGAGTAGTTTCTCTTCAAGAATTTCAGGCCTCCTCCCTCATGTGCTCCCTGGGGATTTTCCCCTTGGCTCCCCAGGGCTGGGAAGGGGTGGGGGAGTCCCAGGGTAGGCTGGGTCCCATCCAGCCAGAGCTGCCCAGGTGTAGCGGGAGGTGTGGGGAGAGCCGGGCCCATGAGGCAGCGTGCTGGTGGCTTCTGGTACCTTCCTGACAGCCTCACCCTTGTGGGTCGGTACAAAGATACAAAAAAGGGGCTTATAAGGCCAAAAACGCTGGGCGCAGTGTCGCTGCGGGGCAGCACTGGGTCCTGCCTGTTTTGGGAAGGTGTCACCTCCTGGAGCGAGCGGCCGTCCTGTCAGGGGGCCTGGCAGTGCTCCTGGTGGGACCCCCAGCGGCACCGGGGCAGGCGGCGGCCGGTGACTGGTGAAGGGGAGAAGGTGGGGAAGGCGGAGGGACGGGCGCGAGGTGGGAGCCCTCGCACGCTCCTTGGCCGACCGGTTATGTCTGTCTCTGGTTAGGACCATCCGGACCACGCAAGTGCTGGGTGAGCAAACACTTACAGATTTCCTTAGGATTTAAGGGTTAGTTAAATATGCCCCTCTAAAAAAAAAAAAAAAAAAAAAAAAGGAAAAGTTTTCTCACTTTTTGATACAGTACTTCTGTTATCATGGTATTAATAATTTCGAGGACACTGTGGAAGACTGTACTAAGCTGTTGCCGTGTCAATTACACAGAGCTATATTTTTGTGCTCATTATTATTCTTGGATGTCTCTAATTTACATCTAAATGTACTGACTAATTTTGATTCAATCATGTCAAAAATGATAGGTCATGTGTGGGAGGAGATGACAGTCCTACCATCAGGAATTGCCAGAATGTGAATTCCTCGGGGCAATGATTTAATGCCCAAGTCAAGCAGTGCTGTCAGAATTGGAGGCCAAATTATGACACATTATGCTGTACTATGGACTTGCACATACAATACATATGAAAAAAGTGACTGAGATTGGAGTTATTAAACTATGCTTTAACCGCTGCTACATTTTCCTTCTCGCTCTCACTCTCCCCCCCGCCGTCTTTTTTTTCTCCCCCCGCTCACTGCATTTGTTCAGAGGTACTAATAATGGTACAGAAATCTCTTCTGTAACAACCAACATCCCAAGCCATTCTGAACAGCAGCCTGTGATTAAAGTGGGTGATAAAATAATGGCACTTGATGTACATTTCTGCTTAGACTTTCTTTAAATCATTTACATTTTTTTAGCAAGCTACATGTCAGCTAGATGTTCTGTGGAAGGGCAGGGCCTATTCATTCCATTGTGCTTTTTTCCCAGGATTTTTTTTTTACTGTCTCTGGATAAACCTGCTGAATAACCTTCAGCAGCTCCTGAGCAATCCACAGAAACCAATTTGCATATTGGATAACTCATCCTAATTATTGCATCCTATTTGCCTTTTTTTAGCTTAAGGGGATTTATCTGTCAGAAGTGAGATTATTTTTTTTTTTAAAGAAATGTTTGTTTTTCTACCTGGCCTTTTAATACTGGGGGAGGAGCTGCAGAGCTGTTTACCATGAATGCTGTATGCGCAGTTGACTGCATATTCTTGTTCAATCAGTGCTGCGATTAATGTCTTAAAATTCTTGGTTAGAGTCACTGTGAAGCTGTTGAATTCGACAATCTTGTATTTTGATACCACAATTATATGTTCATCTGTTGTAGTCTTAAAATAATGCAGTAAGATACTTACTATGATATAATTGATAGCTGAGTCAAAATAATTGTGGTTTTTCAACTATATAAAATGACTTAAAAAAAACCCCTTGAGATTTCAAATCATCTGTGTGAGAAGTTATTCTAATTGATTTTATTGGCACAGGAGTGAACAATTTTTACCATGCACATCTCAGTTTTGGAATGTTTAAATGAAATCCTTAGTCTTTTTTGAGGTATTGGAGATGAGCAAAAGGGAAGTTTTTGTGTACTGCCACAAATACAACATTTTAAGCATTGCTTGAGAACCGGGCTCTAAGAAAACGGGCTGACATTTAAGCCTATAAAGTGAGAATGGGCACTGGGAGGAAGGGCCATTGCTGAATTTGGAGAAGATTGGTTTGATTGTCACCAGATTTGGATTGTTTGGATGAAGTGTGGTGACATTTTCAGAGAAGGTTTGGAATCCTGTTTATAAACCTTGAGGCTTAATGTTCACAGAGCCCTAAATCCTGAGAAGTAAGTCTCTTCCCAAGCAGATCTGTCTTGCTGCAGACAAGTGGCTTGTGTCATTCTTTCCTTTCCACCCTGGGATCATTAAAATTCACAGCGTCTCAACTTTCTCAGTCGGGCTGAGGCTGAATGCCAGCCTGGGGACTGTCTCCATGTCCAGCGTGGCTGTGGCCACTCATGCCTCCAAATACCCGACCATGTGCTGGAAGTGTAAGATGTTTTCAAATGGCTTTTGTGCTCTGTATGCTGTCTGAACAAGTGTTCCTCATCTCCTTTGAGACCACAGGAATAAAGGCAGCAGGATGGACAGACTGCATGAGACAGATCTGCCAGTTGGGTTGATCAACCCAATTGACATAATTGCAATGCAAGTGACAATTGTTGCACTGGGAGGAGGGTGTATTGCACCTGCTTTCATGGAGGTGAGATGAGTGCCCAATGTGCTAAACAGAGCACAGGAAGGTCCCTCTATCTTCTGGGAGAGTTCTCAGGCAGTTGGGATGGTTCCCAAAGTCTCTGGATTTTTCATGTGGTTGTTGATGTCTGTGCCAAAGCTGCAATACTGGATGCTCCAAAGGGTAGTACAGACAGCAGTAGAAATGAAAAATCCAATCCAACCAAGTTCCTCTTTCCCAGGGGCCACTTTGGGGAAAGAAGAGTAGAATTTGTCAGGACTTGGAAGGAAATGAGCGAGAGGTTGTACAGATTGGATCAGATGTTGGGATTGTAAGAGGCAACAAGGAAAGTCTACAGATCTGATTTCACTTCTGCAGGCACGCAATCGAAATTCCTCCTTGCACTGACATGGAGTAGAAACGATCTGCAGCCAACTGGATTTCATACTTCAGTCTGCATTTCCCTGAATGTGGAGAGTTCCTATCCCTGATAATTAAACTTCAAAGCTAACACCCTATTAAATGAATAAAGCTATTATTTCAGTCTGTTTGGCCACAGAGTCTGCTGGTTGACATAGTGAAGGCATTAAAGAGGGCTATAAACTTCACTGTTTTTCAAACAAAAGCAGTGTTTTAGAAAATGCAGCAAAATCATCAGGAATACCTTAATCTCATGATGTCTGCAGATTTTTCTGTGTGCCTGAATGTCTCTTTTCGGTGCTTAGGAAAAATATGAACTAAGCCAGTTTTCCTGACTTCTGCTGGTCACGGGCTTGCTGAAAAGCTAGGACTAGCAGCCTCATTTCAGTTGGCAGATGGAAAGCGAACAGCTGACAGGGACCATACCCGGAAAGCCATTTTTTCCTTATAGTTCAGTCACAGATTCCCAAAGATGCAAAGAATGGAAGCTCGCTGGGTAAAACAGAAAGCCATAGCTCAGTAAGCTAACTTGCCATTTTGGTGGTACCTGAAAGAAATGTAGTTTTATATCAGACCCATGTAAGCTTGCACAGTCTTGTACAAATTTATTTTTGGACTTCTATTTGTGGACCTACATAAAAAAGCCAATTCCTCCTTTTGGATTTCTGAGCTCTGGAAACCAGTGATATTTTGCATATGGAACTGTGTCAAGTGTCTGTCATTCCATTTTTGCCAATCAGCTTAATCCCATTAGTTCCTGATTTTCCTGGAAATTTTATGGTTTTTTTCCAAATAAAATTTGCTCTATTTCACAGGACAAAGTGAGACTTCTTAAGTAAGCCAGTCACTGGCTTACCTAACAGTCTTGTTTTTTTCAAGATTAGGGTAGAGGTAGAGGAGGAGCCAGGATAGACCGAGAGATGCTGTTTGAATAGCCAGCAGCTTTATTAACACACCTGGGAACTATCCAGCAATAACTTGTACAAAACAGATCATTCTTCCTTCCATAATCCACTCCACCTGTTGGAGGGCTGCCATCAGGATGGCTGGCCAGCGTGGCCATTCTGGCTTTTTTTCTGGCCTTACTTTCCATGTGGTCAATAGAGCTGTGAAGAAATGATCAGACACCAACTTCATTCAGCAGCTTCTCTGGACACCCGACCCTTCTACCTCTCTGCTGGTTTCTGTTTGCCAGCCTGCTAGATCTGTAATCTGCCTGCCCCACACTGGACTGTGCAAGTTCTAAAATATAATTTTCCAAGCTCCCTTCTGTGTTTCTGAACTGCTGAAGTAACTTTCCTCAACTTGTCCCATATGTGATCCCAGTCCAGTGACTCCCTGGCCAAATGGAAAGGAGGGGAAGAAGTCTTCCTTGGCCTGGAGGAATGTGACTTTTATTGAACATGCCTTCCCTAAGCTTTGTCTTTTCAAATGCACTGTAAGCTCATACCAACACAAACCTGTTTCCTTTCCCCATCTACACATCTGTGAATTTGTTTTGTGCGAGACCAGAAGATGGCTGGATTATCTGTGCCAAGTACAACTAGTAGCATCTCATTGTCTTCTCCCTTCTTTTCTGTCTTGCTGGGTTGAGCTGGCTGGAATGGCATGAAACTATATTTCTGTTGTGTGTCAATATAAATAGTATTTGATTTACTCATGGCTTCTGACATGAACATAGTTGATTTCTTTAGGCATTTAACTTTAGGCATTTAAAAGTCCAGGTGGTCTATACTAGTCATTAAGCCTCTTTCCACAGTCAGCTGAGAAACACATTCAGAGGGCAAATCCCACAGTCTCGGTGACACATTTGCCTGGCATGCATTGCATTTGTCCCTGATGTACAGTGGGCCAAACCGGCTAGATAGAGGTTGAGTAACATTGGTTCACTGTGAAGAGTACTTGTGACAGAACAGTAAAAACAATTGCCTTACTGAATTTTTCCTTAGGGAATTTTTCCATTCTGCCAGCTGGACCAGCCTAGCACTTCTTACCTAAACATCTCTACAAGACAACATATAATAAAAATAGCTGTGAAAAACAGACATTGAAAGGTGCTTAGAAAGCCATCCCAGGCTGAATAAGAAGAGAAGGACGTTTCAGACATACTTGGCCCTTTCCTTGCCTGGAATTCCTGTACAGAGTGATAGCAATAATTCTTAGTGGTGGAATAATTTTTTGGATATGGAGATATAAAACTTACAGGATACACATTTTTGTGAATTTGGCAAGCTATTTTTTGAAACCTCAGGATTAGCCAAATGTAGCCTGAACTTACAGAAGTTCTGTAACCTGACTCATAGGTACATTTTCAGTTGCAGCATCCACAGGACAGATCCTGACTGGGTAGGAAATATTTTCTCTTAGTGTCCCCAGTCATGTTTCCTTTCTTCTCCCAATACAGCCACTGATATCAGCCAGTTTTTTCCATGCTGACAACTGAACCAGAATGCCCTTTGCTGAAAGATAGAGTAAGAGTAAGAAGGAGAGTTTGGCAGAGAGAGGTCAGAGCTGTCTTTGTGGACTTTTCATAGCGTGGGAAGTCTCTAAGGAGAGAGGTGAATCTCATGAAAAGGAAGTCTAACCCTCCAAAAATGAGAAGAAATATGAAGAAGGAAGAGTACCAGCCAACAGAAAAGCTGTGCTTGGATGTGGGAGTGGGAGGATGGTGGAGAAGCCAGCCACTGCTGGAAAAGGAAGTTTGTGAAATGGCTTGCACAGAAAGAGTGGTTCTTAGGAAAAGACTTGGAGGATGTGGGTTGCTTGCTGGTGGGAAAAGGGGCTGGAAGGATGGCATATCTAAGTCCTTGGCAGAGGACAGGTTCAATTTGCATTTGGTACTTCTTACTCCTTTCCCTACCCATGTGGTGTGGAAAATCTATTTTCACTGGTGTCTAAAAGCATTCCAAATTAAAGCTCATTATGAGCAAAGGGGGGAAAAAAGCAGATGTGAATACATGTGCTAATTAAATTGAATGGTCTGGCTACCTCCTGGCACTGATGCTTCTGAAGAATGGAATACAAAATATATTTCTTCAAAGTTATGTATTTCTATACAGAAATCTTTCCTGTTTGGCCTTATGGTGAGATGAGTTTATTATTCAGATTCAAACAAATGCTGTTTTCCAGATGTGACTTCACTAGTTACTCCAAGCTATTAAACTCTCAGTGCCCTCAGACTTGACACATATTTGACATATAAACACCATTACACAAATAAAATAGAAATTCCTCAGAAAACTGATCTAATAACATTGGAGTGATAAACCTTTAATGTTAGTTGAGGATAATATAAATTACCAACAAATAACAGACTTGGAAACTGTGTTAGCAGGACAATGCCTGTGGTGTAAAGAAACACAAACAAGCAGAGTAAACAAAATATTGTGGCTGGAATTTGATTTGGAGAACTGTTCTAGTGGGTAACTGTGTATAAAGCTTTGAGGACGCATGTGTTTTTACGTGGGCAATGGTCACGTTATCTTGTTTTGAATCATTGGTAATTAAAGGCCTTCAAAATAGCTGATATGATTTACCAGCTTAGGGTGGACTCTGTTGGTTTCAGTCATAAACATGAGTTGAGATTTGTGAGGGCTTCCTTCGTATGGCTCGCGCAGGGAGAATGGGGAACTGATTTAGCGCTTTCTACTTTCTTTCTTCCTGTTCTGCATACACCTTTGTATGAAATGAGTAATGCTTTTGTTTCTTCTGCCTGACTTTGCTGAATGATTTACATTCAGGAAAAATGGTTCCCTGTGGAAATAACAGTTATTAATTTCCAGTACCAAGGCTAAAATAGCCTTGATACCATCATGATAAAGAATAGTGTGGTTAGAATCACTGTGGTATAGCATTCACTATGACTTTTTTAAATGTTAATTTGGTCTCTTAATTTGACCTCCTGTTAGGCACTTTATGAAATGAAGATAAAAATGGAAAGGGTAATACATTAATGCTTAATCCACTTAATGAAATAGGATTTCCTTTGTGATTCCATACAAATTAGTGTATAACTGCAACTATTTTACCTGACATAATAATAGAGATGAAATTAATTCTCAGCTATAAATCCTTGTGGTTAATTTTGAAATGGTCACTTTACCCTGGTGGATAACTGCATTTTACTATTGTCCAGGAGACTTGGATCGTATTTTTACTTTGTGCTGTTTTCTACTTACTGCAGTTGTTTCCCTCCTGTGTCTGATACCCTACAGAAGTGAAGAATGCTGTGGATTAATATATGCCAAGGGGAAGGTTAATAATGGTACATTCCTCACACAGGACCATTTTGAGGTGGGTTGCACAGGTCACTATGTTATTTCACTTTTTTTCTTTTCCTAAGTCATGGCAAGCAATTAAGAGATGAAGGGAGAAGAGAGGCTTTGGGTTCTGCAGTTCTTTCCCTTCTAGCCCCACAGGGGCACCTGAGCATCTTTTAGTCTTCACGGCTTACTGTAAGACATCCAGGTTTGAAGGCTATGCCCTGCGGGTGTTAGCCATTGCCCCCTGAAGTGAGTCTTTCCATGGTGCATGTATGATTACTGGCATCACTACTGACACATTGTGGATTGAACCAACGGTGTCAAAAGCATGAATGGCTACAGCTTGAGCTAAACCTCTCTCACCCTGGGTGGTCATTGATTCTGTGGAGTCTGCGTAGGGGAAAGACCAGTAGCACACACACTACCGGGCCTTCATGTTCAAGGACCTGTAGAGCATTAACCGGTGTTAATCTTCCCTCATCAAATCCATGCATTGCAGAACAAAACAAGCAGACAGCAAATTGGTATCTGGGTGGACTGACTGTTTATGGGACAGGGATGCCATTTAAAAGGAATGGAATGTACTTGACTATATCTGTTTGACTGCGGTATTACATGTGTTTTGCTGATGAGTTCATGAGGACTTGGTAAAGTCAATTACTCCCTGGGCTGATTAAGATTTCTCCACAACTGTTTTGTACTCTTGCAGCCCCTGTTGAAACACTGGAATTACTTCTCATTTGTAAGCATGTGAGATCAGAATCGGCTCACTCCACCACCACTGGCTACGGGCAGCTGCTTTTAACACGAACACGCTTTCCCCTTCTGCCGGTAGATTTGACTTGTACCAACTCTGTACATGGTTTTGGTTGAGTAATAAATTCCCAGTTATTTAGTACAGTGTTCTGCCTCTTCATTTACATCAGCAGGACTTTTCCATTAATGTACAACCTTGTATTCAGTTGGGACCAAGTAGTATTCCATGTGTACTGATTTTAGACCATTAAAATATTACACATTTTATATTTTTAAAAGGAACCACAGGAAATTCAATTCTTTCTTTCTTTGAGTTTCATTATCCCAATATCAGAAACCATATGTGGGTTTCTACTCTGTTGTTTGTTGTAACATGTGGCTGAAAAATAATATAAAATTGGGACTTAATTGAACTAAATACTTGGCAGACAAGCTGCATCTGGTTTAAAGAAAACCCAAACATCTTCTTTTCTGAAGACTGTAAGTCCTTGAGAATGGTAAATTGGGAAGGACTTAAAAAATTGTTGAGCTGGTTAGGTAAGAGAGCCTACTAACCACGAGGTTTGGGGCCTGATTCTGATGTTACTTGCCTTGGTAAAAAACCATCAGCAGCTCCACTAGAGTCAGTGGCATCAACACAGTATAAAATCCATTAATGTGAGATCAAGCTCTGGTCAGTTATTTGGAATTAAGAGGACTGTAGTCCAAGATTTGCAGTCCCTGCCTTTTGAAGTGTAATAGCTCAGTGCACCAGGCCCCAACAGCTTTCTGTGCTCTGCTGGGAAAAATCTGCTTCTGGCCTTTTAATTATTAGAAGAAGAAATTGGAAAGGAGTTAGTTTCACCTTGTAGGCTGGCTGAAAGATAGGAGAGCTTGCAGCAGGCAGGCAAATCTTGCTGGTTGTGGCCCAGTCATTGACAACTGGGTGAGGCAAGGCTTGGGACATCTGAAATGGGACATTAGCCCCACTTCATGTCATCCCTTGAAGTGTCCTGGGCTCACAAAGGATCTGGTTTTGCTTTAGTGAAGGTTGGGCCAAATCCCTGCAAACGGCGGGTGTCACCGTCTGAGTGCAGGTGGTAGGCTGGGAGCAGGGAAAAGCAACAGTCAAGATGGGGGCAGGCCTAGGTATTAAAGTAATGTAAAAGGAGAAAAAAAAAAAGCCAATAAGTACTTTTTAAAGTGTAACTTTCTATTGTTTTAAGTGCTGTGTAAATTAAATGTGAACTTCCATTGCCTGGAACCTCAGCTGGCTTCATCAAATATCAAACTGATGGGAATCATTAGGGAGAATGGCAAGTTTAAGTGCTCTCCCTCTCTGTATAACCCACACTTTCCTTTAACACTATGTATGTCATTTCAGTTGTTTGTACGACAAGTGTTGAAACAGAAGTGTGGCTGGGGCGAAAGCTAGACAGGCTGTTTCACTTCAGGAACATTTACTCCTTGCTTTCTGTGATGGCAGAGCATTCCCAGGCCTGCCTCAACATTTCTCTGTGCTCCTGGCATTCAGGGTAAATGTCCTGAAGCTGCTTAAAATTAAACAAGTGAAAGTAGTTAGTGCTTGTATATGGTAATTCCCATCTGTGGAATGCAGTGACGCTTTTGTGAGGGAGAAGATGAGGCATGGAAAAATGAGTGTTCTGCGTACGGTGAAATAGTAAGTTGGTAGCAGAGCCTGGAAAAAGGAAATTGGATCTTTGGATTGCCAGCCCATTTCCTCCACAGCATGGGCTCTCAGTATGGGCATTAATACCAACATTTGTATTTCCATGTCAGGTTTTTTCCCAATGAATATTTATCTACATATGGTTGGGGGAGGAGAATAAGTGTAACCCTCATCTTCCCCAGGGTACTGCCTTTAACCATTCATGGGTACATTACAGAGGAAGACAGAAGATTTGTGTGTCAGTAAGTTAATGGATTTCTTTATCACCCACTTGGGTTTCAACATAACCCACTCAAAACTGATCATTTGCAACAAACATGCCAGCTCTGAAGGCTGTAAATTCTGAATGTTAATTCAGTGAGCCGTGATCCAAAAGGAAAACAAGGAATTAAACAGTAAATGACCAAGCAGAAGAGAGAACAAAAAACCTGACTGTAGCTGGGTTCAGGTCTAAATGGAAGATAGATTGTCGCCTGCTCTGTGACACCAAGCAGAGACAGTGTTTCTAAATCTATTTCTCTTGATTGCCATAAGGTACTTAGATTGTGTCAATTGTATTTTTGGCAGCAAAACAAAACCAACCAACCAACCAACCAGTCCTTTCTTTCAGTGGCTAAGAGAAACAAAGAAAATCTTATCATATATAGAAAAACTTTTTTGGGGATTAAGACCCAGTAAACCTAATTTTCTTTCCGCTGGTTATAAATGAGTGCCATGAACTTCAGTGGATTCAGGAAGTGGAAGACTTTTTTGTTCTTTTTGCTTTGTTTGGAACTCACAACAGCTAGCCAAGTTTTGTTCATGCTCACAGTGCTGCATATCAGGGCTACAATCAAGTGGAGCAGATGCCAAAAGCTGCAGAAAATCTGGGTTACTGTGTGTGCTTTGAAAAGTAGCTTGCTGTATCAAACAACAAAATGCCATAAAATGAGACAGAGACTGCATCTCTAAAGCACCTTGTGAGAAGGGCAAAACAAAGAAATTCCCACGCTAGCAAGTTTTTTTTTCTTCTCTTCTGCAAAGCTGAACCCTTGGAAAGGGAATATGCTGAAAGACCATAGACCATCTACTGAAGTTGCTGCTTGGGAAACTGCAGTTTACTTCATTGATTTTTCAGCTAGAAAATTGTTACCTTCTTACACTACCTGGTGGAAATAAAGTTTATATTGCTGGATTCAGGTGGCTGAGATCAATAACGATATGGTGAATGTAAGCTATTTTTGCACAAGTTGCCCTTTATAGACAGATGAGGCATGTAATGCAAACAAAAAGCAGGGAATTTTCTTGAAGTACAGGTGTTTAAAGGGATGCTAGACGTCAACCTGGATTCCTAGGAAGTTTTTAGGAAGGCCGGTTGCTTACAAAGGCAAGTGATTTTTGTTGAGTGTACAAAGGGTGGCCAAGTTCTGAAATAGTGTCCTTGCTCAGGAATGGTGCATTAAAATGACCCTTCCTGTTTTTGAAGCTAAAACTTGTAATGAACATTAATTGCAAGCACTCTTGCATGCTTTGGCTCCAATTTAGTCTCCATCTAAATTAGCTAGAAATCTATGGGCTTGATTTATTGCATTTGCAACAGTCGCACTAAAGGAAGGTAATTCCTTCTGAAAATGCCACATGCAGGCAGGAACAGGAAACCAATTAGGAATCAGTGGATGATAAATGGGCATTTTTACCAGCAGTTTACTTAATATCCCCATTAAATAAGCCTCTTTGCATTTATCATTTCATTCTCCCTCAGTCTATAAGGTCCTTTAATTGCTGC
The DNA here is from genome assembly GCF_000737465.1 of Haliaeetus leucocephalus. Lineage (NCBI taxonomy): Eukaryota > Metazoa > Chordata > Aves > Accipitriformes > Accipitridae > Haliaeetus > Haliaeetus leucocephalus. Next base: position 4,042,839 of record NW_010973148.1, on the reverse strand, counting down.
CTAAATGAGCCCTGTGTTTCAGTCCAAATTTAATCTTGGATCGGGAGAGAGATATCCTTTCCAATGCTTGCCTGCCCAGCTGCCAAGAACTGTCAGAAATGATCACATAACTTTGCACATTTCTCACAGTCTCATTGGAGAAATGTAAGATTGACAGAAAAAAAAATGCAGGCCATATTTTTGCTTTAAATTGTAAACTATAGTGCGAGCAGCCCTTTTCCTCAATTGCATTTCCTGTATTTTTTTTAAAGTTGCACTAAAAATAGATGGAAGTTGTAATGTTGCCCTGTGCTTTTTCGTTTTGGAAAGTTACCTTCAGTGGAAGTAGATGTGTGGCAGAACTAATGAAGTGTTACAGAGTTTGTGCAGCAAACAATTACTGGCTGGCTGTGGCTGGGTGGATTGGTTACTGAACGTGTGATTTGTGGGTGGAACATGGCATCTCCAGGCTAAATGGCAGTCAAAAATGATAAAAAATCCCAGAGCAGTTGCCTTAACTTGCGCTTTTTTTTTCTTTTTTTTTTTTTTTCTCCCTGTAATGCTCAAATTTGGGGGTCTAGGGTTTGGGCTCTTAAAAACAACAAATTAAGTGTGGTGGGTTTTTTGATTCCGTTATTTCAGAGGTCTTCTTCTGAGCTTGGAGCATAAGCAGATGTTTGCAGCATATGTAGAATTCACGAATCAGCCCCCAAACATCATTTTGGAAGGGGATATTCCCAGGCATTTAGAGTCAACTGATTCCTGAACTGCAGTGGACTTTCACCTGGGTGGTCCAGATGTCAGACCTTGTGCCAAAAGTACAAAGCCTAATCACCAGTGCTCTAAACCTCACATATTTCTGAAAAATTGGCAGCAAGTAACAGGCCCAGAGGAGGAATATTACCCAAATATCCACTGCTGATTAATCTTCCTACTGTCAAAAGCATACACATCTGCCTTGGTACAAAGAGCAACTCAACGCAAATGCTGTTAACTTGCCCTTCATCCAGACACTTCAGCTTCTATTTTAAAATACCAGTCAAGGTGGAGCCCAGTGTTAGTGCTAGAGGAGTTTTAACTGATGTCAGAGTAACTGGGAGAGTCTAGGACTGAGCCACTCAAATCTAGTGTTAAATAATGGCAAGTGTTATAATAATCTCCAAAATAGAAGGGTGACCGAATCTCTTGTCTAACATGTCTTTCCAAAACCATAAAACAACACATATGATAAGAAATTAAAGAAATAGAGCTTCTGTGAAGCTCTGACCACAAGCACGTGGTTATAAACTATTTGCTTTATATATGTGCTTGCCTGCTATTTTTCTTCCTTAAAAAAAAAAAAACAAAAAAAAAGAAAGAGAAATTCAGAGTCTATAGATAATAACAGCATGGAAAACATTACATGCATCTCAAAAATATTTTTCTCTTAATTCATTGAAAGGTGGTTGAGCATGGACACTGTCATCTGGATTCAAAACTGTAGGAAAAATCATAAGCAAAGATAATCGTATTCTGTTGAGGAAGGGAAATGATTGATGGGCTCCAGAGTGTACTAATATAAGATTTGTCTTATTTTACTGTCTCCATTAAAGATTCGAAGGTGAGAGTAAGTAGGAAGTTATTTACATTCAGACATGATACAAAGCTGTCATCCTATGCCATCCAAAATCAGCCACTTTCAAGCATTTTTGTCTTAATGTTTTCTTTAAATCATTCGTCATCACAGGGAGTCAGGGGAAAACCCAACCTGAAACCTAATATTTCAGATAATGAAGATGAGATTACTGCATAAGAACGGCTGTACCAAGCTAGACCAAAGGCCCATTTATCCCAACTTCTGTCTCAGAAGTGACCAATAGCAGATGCCTAGGGAAGAGTATAAAACAGGGCAATTCAGGGATGCTTTTCCTGACTAAGGAAGCAGAGGTGTCAAAAGATGAGGTATCCATCCAAATTAATACATTCAGCACCTGAGAGGCTGGTCAGGACTACATGTTAGTTGTCTTCAGCTTCTGAGAACTAGCAGGTACAGTTTTCATTTTTCAAAAAGCGGCTAAGAAAATCAAGTCAACAAAATCCAGTCATTCTAGGGGAGGGGAGAGGGGTGAAATTCCATCACCGATCATGACTGTCTTTGAGGTCAAGAAAGAGTTGGAATAAATGGTCCATTTTCAGCATGATATGACGATGTTGCTCTGTGTGATCCCAAGCATTTAACAGATCCATTTATAATCTGTAAGAAGTGGGGGAGGAATACGTTGAGGCCACAAAATCTGCAAAATTCTTTAGGTTAGTCCAGATGAAATGAGACTGTGAGGAACTCTGGAGAGACTTAACAAAGCTAGGTGGCTGGAGAACATGATGTCAGATGAAATTCAGTGCTGACAAATACATGGTAATACACATTGGAAGGAATAATTTGATCTACTTTGTTCACTTTGCTGGGCTCTAAATGAACCACAGCCTCTGCAGAAAAGGGTTTGGCTGTTGGTGGACAAGTTAGTGAGCAGCAGTGGTGAAAAAGCAAGAAAAATGTTAAAATCAGAGTCCTGGGAACACTGAAAATACTGGATTGTCATCATATAATTATAACTGAAAATATAGAACATAAATAGGAGGGACAATGGACAGAAGTAATGACAGTTATTAAAGGCATTGCTCAAACTCTGTATTCTGGGGAGAATTAAAAGATTGGTGTGAGAGGACAATTAGGAAGGAGCATAATGGAAGTATATGAAATGATGAAGGACATAAAATAGATATATCATGGGTTCTTATTTCTCCTTTTTTCTAACATGAAAAATAGGGCTACCAAGCGAAAGCCCTGAATAGGGCTACAGGACTTCAAATATCTTTCAGTCCCTCTTTAAACTAACAAAGAACTCACACCAAAATTTGTATGCTAACAAGGTACAATCTCTGAAGAGCTTTTATAGAGTAATTTCTTTGCTCCTCTCCTCCCCTTTTGCATCAAGAAAAGCTAAAAAGAAGACAACTAACTCTTAGCTTGGTAAATATAATATCTTTATGAATAATAATTAAATATTGCTCCCCAAGCAGGCTTTGGTAGAAATGCTTCCTACTGGCCAGTTTTAACATCTGATGGGCAAATATCTCTTTGTCATGCTACTTCCCTCTTTCATACCTGTTGAATCCACTTAAGGCTAGTGGTTGGGTGATGGTGCAGTGCCAGAGCTGAGGTGTGTTTGGGCAAGCATGGCCAGCCGACCCTCAGGAGGGATTATCTCAGCCTGGGCTGAGGGTCCCTCACCCACAGCTCTTTAGTGATTTCAGCTCTTTGAAGGGGTGATGCATGTGAACCTAAACCACTGTCTGTAGGTACTGCACGACTGACTCATGCCATTCCTTGACACTTGATGTTATGGAGGCAATAACATCACCGCTGAAAAATATGTATGTGTATGGATAGAAAGATCTATTTATGGGTAAAAAGGTCCGTTATTATACGACACAGGAGAGAATCTTGTTTTCTTGACTATTATTTGACAATTATCTGTTAAAAGAATTTGAAAACTTTTTGTTAGCAATCTGACACTATCAACTCTAGGATGCTGGAACCTACCTTGGCCCCTAAGTCCCAGATAAGCCCCATGCAAAGGGATATAGCCACTGGTTAGTGGCATAAAACTTCTTGTCATGGCTTTACACTGTCCAAGCATTCCTCTAAGCTGGTGACATTTGGGACATCCCTTCAGACAGGTCTACAGCCAGCGCAATGTCATAAAATCAGGGTCTAAGGGTTACATCTGATGACCTTATGCAGTAAGAGCATAGAAACAGATTTTTAAAAAAAAACGTGGTTTACTTGTGTGCCATAGTAATAAAAGTAAGGACCTGACTCTCATGGAGTGTGGGAATGTGGTGTTCTTATTTGCACGCATGTGTGTGCTTTGTGGCATGGCTGAGTCTGCTATATTTCATTCTTCATGCCTAATCTTGCCCCTTTCCCTCTCTTGCGGCAGCAGGTCTGTCACAAAGTGGCTGGCTGTACATATAGCCCTGTGGAGGGGCATTCTGCAAAGCCAGCTGCTAGGCAGGAGCACTTTGAAGTGTGGGGGAAGCCCAGGTCCCAGAAGCAGAAAGCCTGTAAGACTCTCTTTCACACAGGAAGGATGAGACAGGGGCATGTAGCCAGAGACCTCTAGGCTAGAGCTGTACAACAGCTTGATGGCTTTGTAGGAGAAATCCTCCTCAGTTTGGTCTGTGGTGTTCCCACTTGTCCCCCTAATTTATTCAAGCTCTGAGAAGGAATAACACTTATTCCCCTTAGAAAATTAGCCATTATACTGCACTACTGTTGTCAACCATAGATCTAAGGGTACTTTGTACCCTTATCCCTGTTTTACAGATGACATAACTGAGGTGCAGAGAGCCAAGGTGAGTGCCCAGCATTGCTAGCAGGCTACTGGCAGAGCCAAGAATAAAAGCCTGGTCTATGGCATGGCATCTCGCCTTCACAGCTTTGCAAAAGCTGGATTGCAAGGTCACTCGGGTAATGCTTGTGTCTTCCTATTTGTCCTGTAAAACACATGTCTCTCCCGATAAAAAAATAATAAGGAAATGGCCTGTCAGAATAGGGTGAATTTCTGTACAAAGCCTCTGCCTATTATTGCTTGGAATTTTTTTTTTTTGACAGCATAGCTGTTATGCTGATGTTGGCCAGCAAACTATGAAAATACAGAAAGGAGGAGAAAAAAAAAAAAGAAAAAAATGAGTGCACAACTATTTTGTGCATATCCTAAATATCTCTGTAATTTCACAGTCTGTATGTGCCCTCATGAAAATCTGCACACTGCATAAAACAAAGTGGTGAACGTCTTTGAAAATATAGACTGTAACAGCAGAAATATAATTAAGAGAAAAATGCTAATAGCCTTTACGTCCAGGGTGACATTAGGGGTTAAGAGTGCATATGTGTTTGTGTCTGAATTTCAGTCCTAAACTTAGCGCTGAATCCAAACAATGTAACCTCATAAAAGTGGTGAATAATATAAGAAATCCCTTTCCAGTAAAATATTTTTGCCTTTAAGAAAGTAACTGTCATTAATTTGCAACAGCACATACTGTCACTCTTAAATTAGTATTTTCCAGGATAATAATCTGGCTGAAGACATATAATGAGAAAACTGTTGCACACATTTCTTGAAACCAGTGCCTGCAACCTGATCAAACCATTCAGCAGTGACTATCTTCGCTGCATTCATGTTGCACAGACTCCAGTTTTGGAAGGGCTGGGTATATTTTCATAACCTAGCCACCTTTTCATTGAGCACCTATTGTGTTTAAAATTAACAACTGATTTTCAATTGCCCATACAACTGTGGTTTCATGCAGTCAATCAGAGCATACAGCCACTGCCTTTCTCCCTTGTATGAATAAAGCTTGTTCAGTCTTGCTGCAAAGCTTTCTGGTGTTGGGAAAAGGGATGAGCTGAGCAGCCACAGGGCTGTGTCATGATATTCTGTTTTGGAGAAGCACTGGGATAGGAGCAGAAGGCTTTGGGATCAAGGACAGTTAATCAGATCTGGTGGCCCAAAGACATAGTTGCTATTCATGGCCATGACATAGAACAGTGGCTGTAGAGCAATTCTACGGAGTTCTGAGGTTTAGCATGACAGAGTCCATCCATGGAGAGTTCATGGAGGATGATTATCTAGACTGTGGTCTGTTGTGGAGTACCGTGCAGAAAATATTTGGTGTAAAATCATCCTTTTTGTATTACCTTCTATGTGGATTATGTGAAAATATAAAATGCTGACATTTCCCAATTCATTTGATTCAGTAAAAAAGTAAGGAGGTTAATAAAAAATCCTAACTCACACAGCACATGCCTAAGCTGGGTTTTGGTCTCTGTTATGTCTTGCAAGTGTTTCAAATTATATAGTCCCTTACTTTCATTCGTCTGTGTTTGATGCAAATTGAGATGATATGGCACTTTTGGGTAGCAGCTCAAGGTTGAGCTCTGATTTTGTGCAGTCAGCAAGACTTTCATGCCAGATACTGTATCTCAACATACACTTTTTTATTCCCATGCCTGAAAATCTTATCACACATGTAATCCCTTAATTATAGATCAAGCTGCAACAATTAATCTGTAATGTTAGCCATTGTACTTTCATTCATTGACATAGAATGATTAATAGTAAAGGACAAGAGAGTAAACTGAGAGTGTCCATAAACCATTATTCTTCCCTAGCTTGGCAGGGATGGTAAGAAGGAAGTGTGGAGGGCTTTGTATCACCAGTCCTCATTATAATCTTTTGTATTTTGCCTATTAAACTTCTGCAGCAAATCCATGGTGACTCAGGAATGTCATGGTTGTCACTATGCTGCGCACCGTGGCCACTCAGAAGTGGGTGGTAGTAGCAGAAATGGGATTCAGTCCTTCTATTCTTAAAACTCCAGGTTTCTCCCACTTGGGAAACTAGTAATCTAATCATGTGGGGCTTCCAGAACAGATAAAGGTGTCAAGTCTGTCTGGTGGAGACTGGTAAGTACTGGAAGAATGAAAATAGTGTCAATGTACCATATCACTGAATAGTGGTAATACTGTAGTGAGTCCCCCAAACTCATCAACCAGTTGGGAAATCTGATTGATAGGTGAGGTTTTGGAATAAATTTCAATCTTTTTCACTAGTTTGAATAAAAAAGTGATTTTTCCCCACTCCCTTCCTGGATCAGGAACAATGCAGTTTGTGACTATCTGCTATAATAGTATTATTATAATTAATCACTAAAACTGGTGACTTGATCAATGGGCTGAGACTTCTGCATATCCAGCTTCAATAACTCATGACTTTTGTCATGCTGCTGCTTCTTAGAAGCAGGGGCTTTTGAGGAAGGCAGTACTCTTTCCCATGTAGATGGATAGAGGACCTGGGATGAGGCCAAGAAGGGAGACAGTCAGCAGGCTTGCAGACACCTTACATCAAAATGGAGCTAGAAAATTACTGCTGGTCAATCCCTCAAGCAGCGCTGAGATCAGAAAGACGTGCTGGAAAAGAAAGTGAGATTGCATCTTCAGGCTGTGTAAGTAGATCTGGCATTATGAAGATAGCTCATTAAGTTGTCACTCAATCATGCTTAGAGAAAAGCTCTACAAGAAACTTTGTTAGATGTGCTTCTCATAAACTTTAAACTAGACTATGTTCTGTTAGCTCCTTTTATTGATTTGTTTGAAAATATGCAAAGCTGCACTTTTTTGTCCGATTCTTGTGCTTTCCTAGTTGAGTTTGGAATAATAGCGGCCAGCTGGAAGCTGGCTTGCTGGAGAGGCTAGTTTGTAATGAACTACATAGCCTTGCATCTCTCGGCTGCTGATTTATAAGCACCCTTGGACATAGGTAAGCGAAAGTATCAATCGCCATTAGTGTTATACCATAGCTGTGCTGGGGGGATTATGGGGTGTGACATAGTGTTAGTCTAGTTTCCTCTGGATTTGTCTAGGACCTGGTAGTTAGCATATTTGCTGGCAGTCTTAACAGAGCGCTGAGACCTTAAATCTTAGTGGAAGGGATCCATTTGGGGTTACTGTCAAGGCCAGCATGGAGAAATAGGCATTATCCCTCATACAGAGAGCACTGACTGCAGAGATATCAAATAAACTGGTACCTTTAAAAAGTACTGGGGCTATTAAAAAGACAGGCTCTTAGATTACTACTAAATGCTGTGCTTCTCTCCCTCTGATGTCTGTTGCTACTTCATTTTCATTGTCTTTATGGAAAAAATTCAAAGGGTTAAAGGATAGAAGAAACATTTTTGTAAGTTGTTTTGTGATCCATAGAGCTACCCCACATAGGTAGTGAGAAGATAAGAATTTTTCAGATACTTTAAAATGTGGTGAATTCACTGCTTTAAAGGTGCTGTTTAGGCCCTGTATTTACTATGTTCGTACATACATACATGCATGCATAATGAATGTGTGCTCACACAGTAAATTTCTCCTGCAGTATTTTAGGAAGACGTTCTTATAATGCAATCCTTGCCTAAACCCAGGGCTGAGAAATAATAGTATTTGACTCCTACCTAAAGTTTTTATCTCTGGATTTCCTGCTCCTTCTCTCTCTCTGAGAGTCAGATCCTCGGCAGAGAGGGATTAAAGTCTCATGCTGTAACATTCATCCTTCTTGCTGAATGAATAACATGATTAAGGTATATGGGGAAGTGGAGTGACAGTAGCAAGTTCCATAGGTACAAACCCCCTCAGGGGTTGTGCTGCAATATACAATGATTTATTTGGCAGCTATTTGCATGCAACAAATGCCTGCGAACATTTCTCTGGAACTCTGGACAATCTCTGTGATGGAGGAAGCAGAAGAAAGCTCATCTGGGAGAGGAGCAACATTTCGTCCTGCCACTACAGGGACAGCCCAAAGCAGGAGCAGGATGGAGTTAGGGACTAGCATGTTCTGCGTGTGTTTTGTGTCCTATACAAGAAATAACATATCGAGTCCTGTACACTACGGTGTGGTAACAACAGTCAACAAGACACAAGGTATTATAGATGAGACTAACTTGTGTCCAGCCAGCACAGTCCTGGGCTAGGTGCAAGGCCTCACTGCTCCAGAGTGAAAATGTTTTTTCTGGAAGCTTGCTGTTGGCTGAAGACCTACTTTGCAAAATCCACTTATGAATTGTAATTTCTCTTTCAAAGGCTTGCACTTTTCCTGTAGGGCTCATCACCTCACAGATTTTGCTGTGTGCATTTTTTCACCATTCCTGTTACAGAAGAGAGTGCTCCTATCCTCAGTTTGCAGAGGAGAATGAAGACACTGGAAAAACAAGAGCCACATCCATGAAGGGACCAAAGTTTCCAAGTGGGGCTTTGGTATCTTAGTCCAAAACCTAGATTCTCAAAAATTCTGCTCAGCTACTGCTTTAAGCCTGCAGCTGCCTAAGTTTTTTACTTTGGGTTTTTTTCAAGAACCTAAATTCTGCTTCTGGGCATTCTCAGAGGCACCTCTGCTTGACAGTCTGAGCAGCTCAGAGCCTATTTTATGCTTCATCTTTGTTTGGATCTGTAAATGAGGTGTTCCTTCTGTTTTCTTGCCTGAGGGGCTCAATCCTATAGATGTTCTCCAAACATACCAACTTGATTGGGTTCTGCACAAAATATGGGTGCCGTGTACCCCTCCATCTTCTCATCCCCCTCCCCTCAACCAGGTAGCTAAGCATTTGTCTTGGCTGTGTGAGAAACCTAGCATCAGATCCTCTCGATACCTAAAGCCATTCAGAGCCACGTCTTTGATGCAGAATGGAACTCATTCTAAGACTGAAACTCTGTTCTTCTTTTGGCAGAATAGCTTAGAGGGAGAAGGTGAAAACCACCTGTGAAATAAGGCACATGAATCCCATCAGGTAGAAGGTAATGAGCCCAGTCCTCCCAGCTGTTGGTGGCTCATGTTGTCAAAACTCTAATGGAGTTATGAAAGAAAGCAGGGACATCCTCTCAGATTTTGAATCAAAAGGTTTAGACAGCTACCCTCGGAGAACATTCAGGGCTCTGAGTGTCCTGGTACTACTGAGTGAGGAGCCTGCGGCGCAGAGAAGCATCTCCATTTGGAGATACCAGCATAGCTCCTAAAACCTGCAGAGCTGCATCAGCATGGAAATGTGCTGAAATTGTTCTGGTCCTCTTCCTATGAGCAATATCATAATATCGGAAGAGCTAAAGGGGCAGCACTGTGAAAACGGATGGTGGCTTGAGAAAAGATTCTGTGCTATGCTGAGAACATCTGGCTAGAGGGCAGCAACAGTGAAAGTCTGGCCCAAGAGCTTCTTAACGCCAAGCAAGACTGGCGAAGTTTATCTTCTGCTTCTGGAGATGGAGGGTCAAATTTATTCTTTGATTAAAATCAGTGTATCAGATTTCAAAATGAGATAAAGCTAAACTGTTGTGGATAAATTGCCACAGATAACGTCAAGATACAGACTGTGGGCCAAATTCTGATGGACTTTCTGGCTCCACGTGCTTTGACCAGTTTTCTATTTGTATAGCTTCAGTTGCCTTTTGTATGACTTCTTGTACTTTTCCCCATTGTTGCATGCAAGAGGCCAGGTAGCTACCAATATATACGTTCTGATTTAAAAACTAAAAAGATAATCCACTGCTAAAATAATGTGTGTTTAATCAACTATCCATTGGGGTATGGAAGAAAAACTTCTTTCTTTCTTTTTTTTTTTTTTAATGCCTAGATATGTAATTGCCTGGGAGACCAGAAAGACGAATTTTGGTCTCTTGTGCAATTTTAAAAAAAAATCTGTCTAAATGTTTTGGAGGCGGAAACTTGGTCTGATCTCTTGGGTAAATACAATGCGTTTTAGAACTAAACATAAAAGATATACTAAAAAATATTTTAAAGAAGAAGCCTGAATGTACTAATAAGAGTTGGCAAGGATCAGGAAGGCCTGCGTGGCACTATCTTTTGTAGTGATCAAAATGCTCTAACTATGGTTGAATTTTCTTTGCTCAGTCCCATCATTTCACTTGCCTTGAAAGAAGAACTGCAAGTACTTGAATAAGTGATCAGAACATTTGTTTTAACAGAGTTTCAAAGTGCCTCGCTACATTATAGTGGAAAGTTGCTTGCAACTTCTTTCACTGACTCTTCTCTGATGAACCACAGTGCTCTCCTCTGACAAGCCAGAGTGACAGCGTGATGGGGCAGTGGGCTGGGAGAAGCTGTGCTGGGTTGAAGGGAGAAGCAATGAGTAAGCACAGTCATACTGCTGCTTGGCCACAGTGTTTCACCTGTTTGTGATTTGTATTTACACACATTAATGCTGGAAAATTTTTTTGAAACCTCTCTGGAAAGACAAATTGATTTTATTTCTTCCTCTTTTTTTTTTTTTCCCCCATGACCTCCAAAATAACTACCGGAGGCACTGTCTAGGAAAACTGTTATTTAAACATATTTGCTTTGTCTGTATATCTGTATTTTTTCCCTGTTACAGGCTGAATGGAAAGAGTCGAATACACTCAACTTCCATTTTCCTGTAAAACAACTGTCTGTGCTCCCTTATGAAATTCCGTGGACCTTCGTTATGAACTGCTTCAACATTTAAAGCTTTGGCTTAACAATTTTTTCCTATTCAACAATATTTTGCTGGTTTTGCTATCTTTTTAGAAAACAGACGAGGATTTTTATTAATGTGAAAATTCAAGGAAGACTGTACAATTTAAGAATTATTTTTTATATTGGGACTTCCTATCTCTATTACATTAAACAGCGTACTCCATTTTCAATACAGGGCTTGTCTGCATTTTCTACAGTATTTTGCTTCCAGGGAAAGAGAAGAGCTACAAAACAGTGTTAAGACCAGAATAAATGAGCAGAAGCTGGTCATGAATGCTTTGTGGCTGGAAATTAGAACAGAGTTTCTATCTATTACAGCAGTGAGTTTATGGAATAATCTTCCCATACCAGTGGTAATCCCAAAATATATACACACATACGTATGGATAAATGCCTTTTTTTTTTTTTTTTTTTAAGTAAGTTAGAACCTGGTAAGTTTCTGAAGGAGGTTCATGAAAGGGTTTGTATGAATAGTCCCTGTAAGAGCAAGGGACTGCACTCTCAGCCTAGAATTTCTTTCCAGTCTTACATTCCTAAAATCTGATTGCCTTTAGAACCCTCCAACAGGTTTGTGTTTGTTGGGTTCAGTTAACATGTGTCTCTGAACAGGGAAGATATTTGGAAATAAGAGGAAGGTTGTATTTCAGATTCTGAAATGCCTCTGCAGCTATCATTGGTCTGGAGCTAAAGCATCTGGGCTTTTATGACAGGTTTTAATAGAGGGGTCACAGGTAGGAACCAGTGTTCAAGAAATGTACTCAAAAGATGCTGAGGTAAGAGCAAATATTGGAGGCACGCAGACCCCTGGGAACTTATTAGTACGCAGAGCCCAATACTGAGGGCTTAAGCAACAGCTGGGTGGCTGCCCAACCAAGAAGCCCAGCCTTCTTGACAAGATTTAAAAATATGGTTATGAAATGAGAGAAACTTTAATTTTTTCCTCTTGTTTAGAATATTCTGTTTTAAAACCAAGACTTTGTTAATGAGTCCACTAAGGCAAAGGGGGTGAATGGTTCTGTGGGGATTCACTGCCATGTGCCCCCACCATGCCCCTGTGGCTCTCCACCCATAGACCGAAGAACACAAGCTGTGCTGTAGCATTCCTCCATAAGCCTAAGCCTGGCATTGCCAAATCCTTCTGCCATTTAAGTGGGTGGATGCTGAAACTACTGTGCTGTTTCCTAGCAGGAAGCTAGACTACAAGGCCTGCAATTTGGCTGAGTGAAATCTTTGGATATATCTCACAGGGCAGATACTGTGGATGGGGATGCTGCCTCATCAGAGTCAGGGCTTCCTGGAGCTGTTTGCAAAAGCCTGCTGTGACTGTCACTGTCCTTCTTGCTTCTAACCTCGAAAGCCACGTTTCTTGGTAGGGAATATCTATTTCTTGGCAGTGATAAAATGTCTTTGATATTAGCTACAAAATCAAGATGATTATTGCCTTTCTGCAGGTGGATTGGCATGGTGTGGGTAATGTTAGTGGTGATGGTCACCATTTCATTCTGGTGGACTTGTTATTGCAGGTTGTCACAATCTGCCACTCAGGGAATACATGTAGACCTCTGTAAATACTAGACAAAGTGAAATAGGACAAGCTCCAAGAGGGTTGCTCTGTATTTACAGGCAAAGTCAAATGCTCCTGTATTTACTCTTCTTCCTCATTCTGGTGTAGTAGAGCTTTTGTGAAAAATCTCATGTTTTTCTGCTTGGAGGAAGGGGAGGCACCAGTATGTTTTGATGTTTCCTGTAAAAGAAAACCAGATCCTATGAATAAAAGGTATACTTTGAAAATCTGATGCTAAAATGCAGAAGGAAAGCACGTGGAAAAAGGGATTCCTTGCTAAAATTAAAGAAAGGTAACTATGTGATGATGATTTCAGTGACAGTCTAAACAGCATTATGCCAAAAATTGGAAAGGCCTTGTTAACTGGGGATGAGGCACTGTGATGAAAGGAGGAAATAATCAGCAAGAAAGTGGATGGAGTGGAACTCTTGTAGGATCATATTACAAGGAAAATGTAGACGTCCGTGCATAGACTCCTACCTAAGTGCCAGTATTAATTACCAGAGATTTTTATGTTTAAGATGCTCTGGGTTGTTTGAAGCAGGCTGAATTATTTGGGAAATCACTGAGGTCAAATCTAGCAGAGGATATGGGAAAACAAGTGCCTGCAGAGAGCTGCCTGCTCAGGTGAGTGCCACCAAGTCACCTCTCCACCATGCAACCCCACATCAGCAAGGTGGGTCATTAAGTTTGCACCTTCCTATGTTGCCTGCTATGCCTCTGTCCTGGTTTCGGCTGGGATAGAGTTAATTTTTTTTCTAGTAGCTGGTATAGAGTTATTTTTTGGATTTAGTATGAGAAAAAAATGCTGGTAACACACTGATGTTTTCAGTTGTTGCTAAGTAGTGTTTATATTAGTCAAGGATTTTTCAGCTTCGGATGTCCAGCCAGCAAGAAGGCTGGAGGGGCACAAGAAGTTGGGAGGGGACACAGCCGGGACAGCTGACCCAAACTGACCAAAGGGGTATTCCATACCATGGGACATCATGCCCAGTATATAAACTTGGGGGGAGTTGGCTGGAGTGGGGGTGGATCAGTGCTCAGGAACTAACTGACCATCGGTCAGTGAGTGGTGAGCAATTGCACTGTGCATCACTTGTTTTATATATTCCAATTCTTTTATTATTATTATTATTATTATTATTGACATTTTATTATTGTTATTATTATCATTATTAGTTTCTTCCTTTCTGTTCTATTAAACTGTTCTTATCTCAACCCACAAGTTTTATCTTTTTCCTTCCGATTCTCTCCCGCATCCCACTGGGTGAGGGGAAGTGAGTGAGCGGCTGTGTGGTGCTTAGCTGCTGGCTCGGGTTAAAACATGACGGCCTCTCTGTTTCTGCCTTACAAACATTTTTGGCCACAATTTCTGACACTGTAGAAGTACGGCAGACACTGCAAGAGTCCTTCTCTCTAGGGGTGCTTTGGCTACATAAGTCATTTTGGCTCTAGATTGTTTAAGGAGGAAATGTGTCCCCTCCTATGCAGAATTGTTACTCTGTGTGTGTGATGCGTAGGGGATCTGTATGGTTCTTGGGTTGTTGCAGACCATGTATCATACTGTCATAATTGATTTAACCTCACTAAGCATAACTGAGAACACCTGTTTTCTCTGAGTGATATTTTTCTTCGCATATGTCACAGCTATTCTCATTATTTACAGTGTATTTTTAGACCTCACATTTAATCACGGCAGAAAAGTGCAAAAGTCTCTTTTCCACGAGAAAAAAAAATTAAAAATGTTTTTCATTACCTTGTTTTTTTAAATAATTGTATCATGTTTTTGACAGCTAAATAAATGGATTTTATTAAACAGGATTATGGGCTGAGATTATTTAGTATTCCTTTTTTATTATCTGGTGTAGCCTCTGCTGGGAGCTGTGAGTTTCTTTTCTTCATTTCCAACATTGATTCTTGCATTAGACGGTTACATTGAATAATTAATATACTTCCTGTGATTGATGATTTGCATGGCCTGAATATTAGGTTATCAATCATGACCCACTTGTTCTAATGTAATCATATTGAAAACGTGTCAAAAGCTGTTTACCCAACAATGACAACAGGAGCTGTGATATTGAAGGTGCCTGATGCACTACAGCAGGAAATATCCTGGTTGAACATTCATAATGCAGAGATTATGAGTTCCTCAAATTGATGTAACAAAAGCCTGGAGCCCTTGGTGAGAGTTATCAGGTCCAATAAGAAAAGCTCTTTTTTCAGCTAGAAAATCGTACTGATTTCTTTGCCTTTTATCAGCTGCTTAGTGATTTTTGAGCCTACAGTGTAAAGTAATTATGTTCTGTGCTGCATGGCATAAAGAAACTGAAAAAAAATGGAAAGTGTTTTTTTGAAAAAAGGAACAGCACTGCCTGTATCTGTTGGTACTGGAAGGAGAAAGCATCGTTAAGGTCTTGCTGTAGTTCACTCATTGGATTACTGCAAACATTGAAAAGTGGGTTTTGCTTCTGTGGGAATCATTAAAGCAGAGCACCACGTTTTAACACTCAGAGTATAATGCACATTTGACTTGCATTGTATTTCTTAGCTCATAGATGTTTCTGCAGACCATACTGGTTCCATTTCAATACCCTGTTACTCTTTACCTCAGCCAACTACAACGACTCTCAGGTTTAGTTGTGCACATTCATTTAACTTTTTCTTTCCTTTTTCCTGTGACAACTCAGATTAACAAGGGCATTATATTGAGGTTCAGCTCCACATGCTCATACTCCCTGTGACCACAGCAGAATCACTCACTTAAGCCAAAGCTGCTTGAGGTGGAGAAGTCTAAGCACTGGGCTTTATAACTCCAAGCAGCAAAGCAAAGCCACTTCCTTCAGCCTCTACCTGGCTTCCACTCTGAACTGTAGAGTATATGGGTTTTCCAGACATTTCTGTTCACAAAAGGTCATGCAGTGATGCTTTTCCTGGCACTTGGCAGTGCTTCACTCCTCATATCACCTTTTGGCTTTGATGGAGTCCTCAAAAGCATAGCTCCTTCCAGCTCCCTGTTGCTCTTGACATTAGGCAGCTTAATTTAATCGGTGGATGTAGACCAAAATCAGATTATTCATCAAGATTAAGAGTACCACAGTTTTGTCCAAATGTGAGGACCCTATTAGTCCTGGCTAGCCTTCAAGGCATATATTCATGGAGTTCATACTGGTGTGGTCTCTGAATAGCTGGAATGGTTGACAGTCATAAGAAGAAAGACAACTGAAAAATTTAAAAGCTCAGGAAAAAAAACCCTACAGTTTCACTCCCCTTTTTCTTCCTTTAGCTAGTATTTTACTCTGTTCCTCCAAAAGAGGAAAAACGTATAGGAGCTATGTAGTCTAAGTGATACAGCCCAGCAGGAGGGGTAATCTCTTGGGATATCACCACGATTGAAGGCCAAGTGTTTCAATTACTTAATATTTGACAGTATTAGCCTTGTTGTGTCTCGCAGTGATTAAAACAGAGAACAAGTATGTTCATTGTTATAGGAAAAAAGATTCCTAAAATAATTTGTAGTCATAAAACCACAGAAATCTGGAACTGGAGAAAGTGTAGATGGAAAAGACCTAGTCATCTAATTTCTCTGCCAGTGCAGGATTTCAGTGTGCATTTTTAGTATATTCTTAGTGTAATAGGGTTACTTAGAAAACTAGCCCCAACCTGTTGGATTCAAACATAACCACAGTGATTCATGGTTTTTATGGTTTCTTGGCTTGAATCTCCATACTTAGTTCAAAGCGCCTCAAATACTACTGCTTCTACAACCATGGGAAATTAAGCAAATGAATTCGATGTAAGAGAAGCTAAGACATTTCTTAGCTTCAGCAAACTAGGCCTTTTTCTATTACTTTTTATCACATTAAATAGTTCCAGAATTGCCAGCTCAAGTCAGTGAGAAAAATTGTGTTACATTTCTCCTAATTTCTTGTTAGAAATTGTCTTAAAAATTAGGGAATACATAAAAAGAGTATGTTCCTAATTTTCTTTATTTGCCTGATGTTTTTTAAAGCCTTTAGTGCCCATTAGTAATATTTGCTCCACGGCTAAGAGAGTTTGCATCCTTTTATTATTTTTAAAGTAGAAGCAAGGACTGTCTATTTATTGAAATGACTCCAGGAAAGGTACCTCCAGAAAGACTCCCCATATCTGAGACTGACAATGGAAGAGTTAGTAAAGGTAATACTGTAATTTCTCTCTCTGACTGGTGACTGATCTTTCAAATATTTGTGTATTTGTTGTGCCACGGTGTCTTCTCTTGATTGCATCATGATAGGTTTTTGCCTACCACACATTATGTGTCAAGTAGGTCAGATGAAAAGCCCTGTACGTAAAAGAGGAGCATAAAAACTACCCATCTTCTAAAGCACTGACTGTTTTATAACGCTTTCCTGCAGGAAAAGCTGTTCTGCTTTCTGAATTGCCATTTTTACATTTTTTTAATTAACATTTTTTTGGTTATTGCCCCAAGACTAAAAGCCCACTAGTTTTCAGTTGTTTAGTTTCTCAGCCAGTAGTAGAATTTTCCTTGGAAAGAAGCAGCATTTTATGGAAACCGTCAGTAAACTGTTTTTCTGCGGAAAATATTTGAGTAGCCCTCCTCTGTGTACATAGCTATAAAAATATTAGGGCAATATGTGCTAAGTGGGCGGCACAATTGTTTCAGCACACAACACCCATCTCTGCAAGTTGCTGCCAAAACCAAATTACTCTAGCAAGCTATTTAACATAATAGGACATAGCAGGTGTTGGGCCACATCTTCAAACAAACAAAAACCAGGCAATGACTAATTTATTGGAAGGAGCAGTATAGCCAAAATTTTCTTCTTCCGACCCACAACACTTGAATTCCGCAGGAAAACAAATCTGCTGTCCTCCAATACAGACCTCATGTGCGAGATACAAATCTTTCTAAGCAACCAGAGACGTATATGATACTGCACTTGAAAAGATCAAAATAGGCATGGATTTCTGAGGCAAGATGTGAAACACATCTCTCTGAACATTCCTCAATATACCGCAATTATAAATAAGTACAAACAAAGTCCATTCCCTGCTGACTCTGAATGGAAAAGAGCTGGAGAGAAGAAGAAAAAAAAAGTCTGTATATGTTTTCTTTATAATTTTGGAGTGCATTCAGGCTTCACACCAGGCAGCAGAGAGAGAGAAGCAGAGGACGCCATTCTCATACGTATCTCACGCTTGAAAAGAGTGTGAATTTTCTCATCAACATTGTCCACAATGGTCTCTTGGCCCTGAGAGCAGGATATTTTTAGGTCTGCGCTTACGAACAGTGAAGGATTATTTTGCAGGTGGAGAGATGAAGGGCAGTTTAGTCGGGCAAGAGGCAAGCTGACCCACTGTATTTTGTGAAGGTGGCACAGCAGGTGTTGGCCAGCGGGAAGGTGGGCTCTCGTGACACCTCTTCACCTGCCGCTGCATTGCCTTGAATTGTTGCGGAGCCTGCAGCACTGCCCTCCCTGCACCCGCCAGAAGACTGATCATGCATGAGGTTCCTGAAGCACATGACAGCCACTTTACATTTGATGTCACTGACGCCAGCCTAAGGTGACAGAGTTGTCTTATTCTTGGCATCCTTGCAAATCCTGTTGCTGTCTGTGGATACTTCTCATAGCTGCTGTAAATGGTGTAATCACTGCAGAGGGGGTGACAGGATATTTCTGTGTTGTTTTGCTAACTTCTCCTATGAACATTAGGAAATAAAGCTGGGTGTCGTGCAGCACTTGGCAATTTCTTTGCTGGAGATTTATTATTTTTTTTTAATATTCTTTTTCCCCCTTCGCCTGCCAGGTTCTCAGTGGCAATATTAGGATGAATGTATCTGTCAGCTTCAACCGTGACTTTTTTTTTCTCTTTTTGTAGAGCCGTCCCAAAGCATACCTGGGAGCTGGGAATATTAAAAAAAAAAAAGCAAGCAGAGAGGCCTCTGTAACTTAAGATTTCTGGCCTTGCCTGCAACATGAACACCTGCCGAAGCGAGGGAAGAGGAGGCTCATTAGGTACCTTTGCTATTTTTGGGCCAGCTATCATGTGCGTGGGGTGATCCGTCCGACCTTGACGTTCAGTGTAACATCTCAATGCCAACCCGTCATACCTTTCCCCCTCTCACACCCTGTGATGGAAGAGAGAAGTAGCCACCGCTGCCATTATGCCGCCGGGTCCAACGGCCGATTAAGCAAGCACGGGCTGGAAGCGCCCAGGTGAGGTCTCGGGTGGGCAGAGGGGAGCAGGGTGTGCAGAGCCATCGCCTCGGAGCGCCCGGCAAACCCTCCTCTCCACCTCTGCTGCATCCCTGGGAACTGCCAGGAAGAGCATCTGAGCTGCCTGTAGCTTTAACAGTACGGCACAGGGGAGCAGAGGTCTCCCAGGATTAATTAATGGGCATCCCGAGAACACATTCTCATTATAGCTATAGCGCTAGGGTTTTTCCTCATTTTGCAGAACATCAAACGTATTAGATAGCTTGTGGGGTGGAGGAGGGGAGGAGCAGGGAAGGCAGAGGCTGCGGTCAGAGGGAAGCAATATGGACCGGGAGATTGGATCTGACCCTGTCAGAGGCTGTCACAGGACTTAATATTGCATTTATTTAAACTGGATTTTCTCTGGTATAACGCGGCTGACTTTGGGGGAATGAGCCTTGCTTTTGAGGGGTGTGCAGGTCCCTCGGGGAATGAAATGCCACTGATAATAAAGAGCTCGTGCTGACATCCTCCACCACGATTTTTATTTGTTTGTAGCTGCTCATTCTTTGTTAGAGCACAGAACTGGTGAGGCACGTGTGTTTTGTTTCTCTCATGTGATTTTCCCCGCCAGTCAGCATGGCTTATGCTCAATTAATTCCATCAATATATGGTCCCCCCCAGCCTCATCTGCACTTGTGTAGCGTGACAGGCAGTTGTGAATATACCACTAACTGTGTCCAGACAAAGGAGTGAGGAGGCTCCACGAGGGGTCTATTAACTCCACAGACAGACCGCGGCTTCGGCTGAGGCACAGCCCCTTTGCAGGAGCGTTTTCTTATTTGGTGGAACACTTAGTAAAAAGTGATTCCTCCCTCCTGGTGAATTAACCGCCACTTGGATGCTGGCGAGCCGCGACGCTGCCGTCTGAACCACGTCCTACAAAACACTGGGGTAGCTGGACGTGGTTCTCCAGTGCTCACAGGCACGTACAAAACACAAGCTCCCTGCTCCGAAGTGCTCGGGGTTTGACCCTGCGTGATCGAGCGGTGCAGGTCATCTACTCTGGCTGAGCATTTTGATAAAGAAGATGCTCTGACCATGTTCTGTCCCATCGATATGATTAAGCGGCAATGACTTTCTCTGAAAGACCACTGAAGTTCACAGCCATCATTTCATCTTTTTCTTCATAAACCGGCAACAAATCCACTCGTATCTTGGGGCCGTGTTATCCCCTCAGCAGCAAGGCAAGGTGTTTGCGGGTGAACTTCAATGCTCTGAAGAACAGGGAGCAAAATAAAAATGGCAGTTTTCATCAGAAAAAAATTACCTTTCTGTGCATTGAATATTTCAGAGGCACGAGGCTGTACTAATTGGGGTGCAGTCTAATGACTAATCCCATTAGAGGTACTGTGTACAGATTACCCACTTGTTTGAGGGACTAGAAAGCAATGTTGGAATAAAAAAAAAATCAAAAAGGAGAGAGAATATTTTTTTAGAACCGTTCTGACACAAGAATGTGAGAGATGTTAGTTATATTGAAACACTCTTTCAGCCGACAAGGTCACTTGTGGCAATAATCCGCTCATTAGAGGTGTAATCCATCACTCAAGTAATATCAATTTAGTGCCAGGGTTTTAATGCAGGTTGTACTAATCATTAGCGGCAGTTTGTCAACTGCATAATTCACAAGGGATTGTGGGTATGCATGATTTAGCAGGTGACCCTTGACCTCTGCTGAGTAAGAAGCCTGCCTTAGAGGCAAAATCAAGAGGGACAAAAAGCAGTGCTCACTCATGAACAATTATTATGCTTAACAGCATGACTGTCATTTTAGAGGGAAAGGGAAAAAACAGTATGTCCTGAATAATGAAGGATTAAAATTCACCTGAGACTTGGCTCCAGCTACAATGCTAGAGTCACCACCCTCACTTAGCAGGGCAGAAAGAAGACAACACTTTTTTTTATTGTTTACTTAATAGCCCCTTAGCTAATATCTAAAGGCAAAAAGCCTTTCTGCCACGCAAAACATGAGGAGTGATCACAGCAACAGACTTATTTATTCTCCCACGGTGAAAATGTTGGTTTACTCCCGTCTCTATCCCAGGTGCCAAGCACTGGGATTGACCTGTGACTGTCACAGGTGAAAAGTATTAGTTAGGAAAGTCTGCATTAGTGTCAGACAGGTAGAGGATTTCCCCTCAGGCTGTTAATTCATTTGGAGGGAAGAGGAGAATAACCTGAAGTGAATTTCTGTGCCCACCTGAAATCTACTCAGAGAGTTAAATGCATAGTTTGATTTACCAATCATTATAAATGTAGTATAGCATCATATTCTCTATTTCAACTGTTGGAAAAATCCATTTCTTTTCACATCCCACTTGGGAAGTTATCGGTGTCTTGCCTTGCCGTATTGCTGCTCTGTTTTATAATAGCAATAATCCTCCTGAAATCTGGCAGCTAGGACCAGTTAAGTGCCCTAAGCTTTACTGCAATTAAGGTACTTTTTTGCTCGCAATAATTCAGAATTGGCTTTGACTTAAAAACTGAAATTTAACAAGTGATTTAGCCTGTAATGTGCTCTAATTGCTTTTGGTATTTTGAAAGTGGGGGTTGGGTGGGAGAAAGAAGAAAGAGGTCAAACAACTCGGTAATTTAACAGAAAAAGCGGCAAGTGAACTTGCACGTTAGGCACTTTCCGATGGGAGTTTTATTATGCACACCAGCCTCCTGCGTGTAAGGCTTTCTGTTAATGTATCTGTACATTACATCTATGCTCATATTTAAAAATGATGCTCGGAAGGAAAAGGGAGGCTGAGCGAACGCGTTTGCTTGCTAAACGTTTTGAAATGCCACCGGCACTGTCAACAACAAATTTGCGCTGCAGCCCTCGTCAGCTCCGAAAGCAGGGAGCGAGGGGGAGGAAGGCGAGCGGGCACGGTCACCCGGCAACAGGAGCGGCCGGCCGGACAGACAGATGGACGGACGGATGGACAAGCCTTCCGCACACCGAGTTTTCTCTCCCTGTGCTGCCTGGCTTGGGCGAGAGGGCGAGGGGCGGCACGGCTGCCTCCCCCGGGACCCCCATCCCCACGGGGGGCGGTGGGGGAAGGCTGCGGGCGGTGGGGGCCGGTGCGGCTCGGCTTAATTGCACCCACTGGGCATTGCCCTGGCCGGCGATGGGGAGAACCGCTCGGCTAACCCGGAGGAGAGGATTTGCGGGATGAGCCAGGCTGGTGGTGGGAGCCGGAGGATGCGGGGTGGCCGGGGGCTGCTGGAGCCGCCTCCTGGCTGGTCCCCCGAGCCTCGAAAATGGCTGGGGGTAAAGCAGGCTTCGTGAAGGGCCCGTGAGCGGGAGAAACTGGCGTTAGGCTTGGAAACAGCTTGCTTGCTTCGTCTTCTCGTCGTCACAGCTGGGGCTGAAGTGGAGCTGTGAGCCGGGGACGTGGGCTGGGGCCCACATTTTATCCAGGTTTATCCAACGACCTTCCAGTTCTTTGTGCGGTCGCCTGGTGTCCGGCGTGAGAAAGAAAAGTTTTTCCGCAGTGCTGATTTTGATGCTGACTTGAGCAGGGCTGTGTGCTCCTTCATGAAGTAAAAAAATCAGTGAACAATAATACTGAGGGCTTAAATCTGTGACCACTTTATCTTTCAGATGGAGCTAGATCGCCACTGGGTCGTTCCCATTTGTGGTGCAACATGGGTAAAGACAGGAATTTTCCTGCAGTTCCTGTAGGTCAATGACAGCACTGGCGGTACTTACAAAAAGAAAAAAAAAAAAAGAGAAAACTGTCTGTCAGGAGGTATTGACACCACATAATTTGAGGGATCTGCCTCTCTGCCATGCAGGATGGACAGCTAGGGTTCTCCAGCAGGTGATTCAGCCCGCTTAAATCACGTTCCTGCTCTAAATTATCTCCCTCCTGTATATGTCTGTAGCCTTTGGTAGGTGCACCAGAGAGTGGCTGCGGCTCCCACGCATGGGGCAGGCTGGGTTCCCCCGGTGCTTTCTGCAGAGGAGGGAGACTGTGGTGTGCTACGTTTAGCTGATGCATGTATTTTCCTGGCTGGGAAACTATATAACGGAGCTCCCATCGGTGGAGCCTTTAGTGTTGTTCAGCTGCTCTAAGATGGGTGTCTACTTTAATGTGAGCTGAATTGCTGAATTTAGGTATTTGAGCTGAATCACATCCAAACTGACTTGTTCAAACAAGGGGAGAAGCAGGAAAGGGAACTTCAACACTGGGTCAAGGCCTGATTGTAGTTCAGCCATCATTTAGTGATTCCTCTTGTTTTACATATTTAGATTGTATGGGTTTTGAGGCAGGAACTGTCTCCTACTGCAAAGAAGACTGCACTTCCATAATAAAAAATAATTAAAATTCCTTAAGGATATCGCATACTCAACAGTTCACATGTCAAAAAAACAAAAGCTTTCAGGGAAAGAGCAGTTTTCATCCAGCTAGACATAAGATGCCAAATTCCTTCCTCAGGTACATGCATACAAAGAAGGCAATGAATCCAGCCAACATTTGCCTAATGAGTTAGCATTCTCCTCTGTTGGAAGTAAAAAACCTCCACAGCTTCAGGCAATATTCTTGCCCATGGACCTGGGAACAGTAAAGCTCATGTCTCCTGTGGACTGGCCAGAAGAGGAGGCAGGTATAAGCTGAGCTTTTATTTACTTAACTGTATTTTGATCAAATCCTTCAAATAACTGCAACTTCTGTAAGTAAGATTTTTTTTTTCTTCTCTTTTAGTCTTTTTAGCTTCAGAATCTGTTGTTAGTAGAAATTGGGAAAAACAAACCAAATGAAATGTTATACTATCATTAACATTTTGATATTTGAGTATATCAGAGGATAACACAGTGCCCATCTGGACTGCCTTAACAACACACTTAATTGCATTATATATGGAGAAGGGATTCAAAAGAACAAAGAATTCAAGCTATTCTATTTAAGTAGCCCATTGCTGTGGTATCTAAGCACAAGAGTAGATCAGAGCATAAAAAAGCAGATTGCTAAAAGCTACACATCCCAAATCTTATGCACAGTTCTGCATAGGGATTAATGAAACAAGCAGAGCAGCAAGCTGGAATGTTAGTGGCAACAGATTTACTCCCTCTGAGTGTTCATAAGGACACCAACTTCAATGATTTCCAAAGTGAGCTCTGCCCACCATGGATGGGCCCCACAACATTTACTGATGTTTCATGCACAGCTGCTGGTCACATGGGACAGGGTTTTAAAGGTATCTCCTAGCCTAAGGAGGCTGATCTAGCGGGGCTTTCAAAAATATCTAGCCACTTAACTCACACTGAAATCTCATGCCAGCAATCCCACAGGCTGTCTGTGGTTAGGTATCTGGATACTCCAAAAAAAATCCGGGGCACCCTGGCGGCCTGTGAAAAGAACCTAGCTTGTAGGGGATTTCTCTGCGGAGGAGATGGAGGGCACGTGGGGGGATGCTCTGCAGTGCCTGCAGGCAGCCCAGTCTGGAGATGTGATTCTCTGATTCTATGTAGGTGCACGCTGACTGCTGCTGCCTCTAAGGTGCTGGTAGAGGCAGAGGGGTGCTGGGAAGGACATATCCCTGCCTGGCAACAGCTTCTGCTCCTCTCAAGCAATGACTGGGGCAATGGGGGAAAGCTGCTTGAGCCTCCTTGCTGGGCTGAGCAGGTTGAGGGATGGTGCTTCGGGTTGCTGGAACAGTGCCTGGGGAAACTGTGGGGTCCCCAAATCTGTATCTAAAGCAACCTGATGACTGTGGGTCTGCTTTTCCTCTGTAGTTCAGGTGCATTGTGGCACTGAGGATCATTAGCCTCCTCTCAAAGTACTATCCTAACATTGCTGGTAAGCAACCGCTGTCTTTGGCAGAGGGACACCAATTAGCGATGATCTGCATTACTGAAAATTGAAGAGAAGTGGGTTCACAAGACATTGGAGCTATTGTTTCCCAGTGTTTGCATACAGAGTTGTGTGAATTTGCTGGATGGCTAAGAACACAGCAGGTAGCCCAGATGCTGATTTGACCACCACGGTCTCTCTTCAAGATAATGTCTCCCTGAGAGAGCTTGAACCATGTGGAAAGCACGCATGCAACCAACTGCAGCCAGTGAAATCACGTGTCAGAGACAGGGACAGACCTGTGTCCATGGGGGGTCTTGCTTAAACAGACTCGACCTCACATCACTGTGGGACCAGCAGCGTCCCAGCTTCTCAAGCACGCTCCAGCCCCACCTTGGTCTCCCAGAGGGGCACCTCTTTCAGGGAAGTGCTAGATGATCTCCCTCGGGGGATTCAGCTGCTCACGTGTAGCACCTGGGGACATCTGATCTGCACGAGGGTAGCTGAGACATCCGCATGGGCAGGCTAGTGCAGCACAGCATGCGTAGGGCAGAGAGCCTACCTGCCAGCAGCTGCATCTTCTCCTGCAGCTCAACCAGCGCTGGAGTCGGGAAATCGCAACGGAGGGCTTGGTGTCCGTCCTACCAGGTCTGCAAGCCCAGGATCTCATCCAGTGTCAATAGCATCCCTCTGCATGCCAGTGTCAATGTTCAACTTCTTGATTTGATTGAAATGTTCATTGTTTTGATTTCTCTGGTTTTATCTTCCTGGTTTTACTTTTGTTTCTGCTGGACGTTATTTTTGGCTACTGATTTATTTTGAGATTTCTTTTGCCTTTTTTTTTTTGGCTTTCTCAGGAGCTAGCTTTCAAAGAACTGTAATTTCTGCCTCCACAGATATTCCAGTAATATCAGGTGCAGAAGATTCTGGGTGTCTCAAAGTGTACCATTTTCTAGCAAAATTGGACATGTAAGATAATATGTCTGTACACTGAACTGGAACATTGTAAATGGCTCTGTACATTCAAAACCAAGTTGTTGGACTCATTACAACTGACATATGCAAACATTTCAACTACAAAATTTCAGTAATTGATCTCTGTTAAACTCCAGGCAGCAGACGACACTTAGAGTCTGCTAAAGAAAAAATGTTGGTCTTTTTTTTCCCCCACTGCTTTTAGTATTCGTTCAGTATCATTAATATAAATATGCAATCATCGAAATCAACACAACTGAAGTTAACAGAGCAACTCCAGATTTACATCAGTGTAAATGAGAGCAAAACTTGATCCCTCGCATGTAATTTATCTTTAATTCTGGTTTAAGTCCCTCTCATCTTGCTGAATAAAAACTGATGTTCTTCTTACACACAATCTGTATACCATTCATTAGTGTCTTTTCTGTTTGGAAGAAAGATTGGAGCCTGTGGTAATGAAAGCTCAAATCCTGGGGAGCAGTACACATGGTATTTTGTTTTAACTAAATGCTGTATTGGTATTCTCATGAGTGGCTTTGCATTACTTGAACATTTATGAGTAGCTTGAACTAATAAATCTCTAATTAGCACTAATTACTAATTAGGTTATTGATTCCTCTGACTGTGGACTCCTCACTGGTTTTATTCATAAGCAGAATGTTATTTTAAAAATTCTTGTAGATATATCCCCAAACAGAGCTCACTCCTGCCAGGGAAAGGAGCAGAGCAGCAGGCTCTGGGCAGTCTCTGTCAGAACAACACCCAGGCTTATTCAGACTGGGTAGGTACAACGAGGGGCAGAGGTACTTTGTTTCTCTGAGCTGTCAGGGTGCTGCCTACTTGCCCAGATGCGCCAGAGAACCTCAGCACTTTTCTGCTTTCCCATGGGATGCCTCCTGTTCACACCCCGGGTGTGTGCCGTGGGCTGCTGTGGTGGTGCCTGGCTGCAGAGGGTGGCTGATGCTCTTCTGAAGGTGTTTGGAGGGAGTCTTGCCCTTTTCCCTCCCATGGCAAGACCTAAAGCAGATCTGCTGGAGCAAGCTGGTGTGCCTTGCTTTGCTTCACACAGTCTGCCTTTGTTTCTGCCTGTGGTTTTACTGGAAAGAGAAGCCCCTCTGGATCCTTGTTCCCCCAGAAGAGTTTCCCCTCCCATTCTCCCCCCACTCTCCACCAGCTGTCCTGCTCGCTATCTGCCTGATGAGGCAAAATGGGTCCCCGTGAAAAGTGCTCTAGACTCTGCATTTACACAGCATTCCCAATAGCTCTTAGCAGAAGCAGCTCCTCCTGCCCCACAGGGGTGAGGAAGCTCCACAATCCCACGTTTTGCCCAAGAGCCCAGAGAGCAGGACCCTGAGAGCAGGGCCCCCAGGGCCTGGGACTCCTGTACCAAGCGCTCACCCAACTGCGACCATCACCACCACACCACCTCACCAGTCTTTTCCCAGATTCTCACCCCTACAAATTCATCCATAGAGGAGTTTTGTTCTTGTTTAGTTTATTGAGGATAGCAGTTAGCGCACTCTCTGCTGGCTTCCTTCACTTGAAGGCAGAGCACACAAGTGATTGAAGAGATTTTGGCTTACTTCACTGACAGCAGTGATTTTATCTGGCAGCAGCTGATTGCCTCTGTGGTAGGACTGGCAGGAGAGGTCAAGCGCAACGTTGCTTTACTCAAGCATCAGGCAGTTTCACTTGCAGAGGTTTTGCATGCAGTACATCTTCAATTTGCGAGCCCAGAAAAGTGCAAAATGAGGCTTACTTCTTGTTGGCATTAACTGTAGCAAACATGTAAAATCTCTTTTCTGGTGGCTGCCCTCTCTTTCTGTTTATTTCTACATGTGACTCAATATGTTTGTTTTGATCCTTACAGCCCTATGTGGGCTATGTGATGAACCACTGTGGCACCGAAGATCGATGGTGCTACATTCACACTGATGTTTTCACTAGCAGGCTCCAGGCCCCACCGAACTTTGCTGTTGCATGCACATAACTCCCTAGGACAACTGTGGGAGATGTCTGCGTGTGGCAGCAAGGAGATAGGGCTCCCTGGATAGCAACATCTGGGGACCAGAAATCGAGTATTCTTGGCTACGGGCCCTAGACTCTGTAATTTGATCTTCCCACCCTTCTGGTCCATCTCTTCATAGAGCAAAGGAAAAAAGAATGGAGCTAAGTATCTCTGGATGGGAGTCCAGTCAGCTAATTAATATCAACGAGGTGCATGTTATTTTTAATTATTGCAGATGTGCTTATACCTCATTAGCTTAAACAGTGAAGAGCTAATAAATAGCAGCTTCTGTCATGCTTAAAGGAAACATTTTCTAAGTAGGTTATTGATTTGGACTTTAGAGGGACCCGGTGGGAAATCTGTAAGGATTCTTCTTCCAGAGATGGGGGAAGGAGGGGAAGACTTTACAGAAGTTAACTTAATGTGCCCTGTTTTGTAATGCACGTTAAGAAGCCAAAAGGCTGTTCTGCTTCCAAGTGGGCCCGGTGGGTTTGAGTTTACAACGGGCTGGTTCCTGCAGACACCTGTAGACACTTTGCAGCAAGGCTGCTTGAATATCTTTGTGTGATGGTCGCTTTGGGGAGACCGTCGGTCCAGAAGAAAGGGTTTGTTCTGAGCCTGCAGCAGTAGTATTTGTTTGGCCCAGCTTACCTGATATTTTAATTTCCATATTTAGCAAGTACCCCAGATGTGTGTTGCAGGAAATAAGTAACTTGTCAGTGGTTTTGAGGTTTCTCAGCAAAAAGAAGATTACGTCGTTTTGCGCTGAAGTATTGAAGAGAGTGTTTTATATTTTGAATGCTAATGAGCACAGTTTTTTTCAGACGGGAGCCATAAAACTGTCATTATGTCAGTGGTATGTCTTTGTTCTTAGCTTTGCTCGTGCTAATCAAAGACAACAGTGGTATATTTTGAGTTAATACTGTAACAAGAGGAATGGCATTAGTGGTCATCATCATGAGTGACTCCTGGACATGTGGTAATAATTTCTTAAGTGTTTCTGAATAGTAAATGAGTGAGAGAGAGGGAGTTCAGCTCCAGCACTGTGCAGAATGGAATGTACCATTCAGCTGAAATGATAAATCCATGGCTTGCACTTGAGAGGCTGTAAAAGCAAAATCTACTTTTTAATACAATTAATGTATCTTCTTCCACAGTCCCTCTTTCTCGACTCCACCTTTCTGTTTAGGATAAACCAGCAACTTTTAGTGTAAGCAACCGAATGAGTGCAGTCATCTTTATGTTCTTAAGAAAATTAATCCGCTTTGGAAACCAAGCTCTCATCCTTCAAGTATTTTAGTTTTGCGTAGCTGGATGTTAGTTTGAGAGCCTTCAGCAGAAATGACATTTTCCTTCTTGTTAATAGATGCGCCCAGATTTGGTAAATACCTGGAAATAGAATTGGTAACATTATATATTTAAGCGCCAGTTTTCTCAGGGAAAAAAAAAATACCACCCAAACCTTTTTATTATCAGTCAGGCAGTTTTCATTTATTTGGTGAGGCAGTCTGTTTGTGTTGGCTGGCGGGTTCGTGAATGGCTCCTGCATAACGAATCATACATTTTAAAAATTCTTTCCAAAGCTTTTATAAAAATACAAAAAGTTAAATAACTTTAACACAGTTATGTGATCAGTCTGATTAAGTTAAGGCATTTAGTCTAAGTAACCCCAGCGGGGTTTCAGCAGTACTGTACGTTCCAGCGAAGGGAACAATTGGTGTATTTTCACTGTCTGACTGTGTTTCTCAGAGAATGCTGAACAATATTAAACATTCAGAGGCTGCATTTTCCCTTTGTTTTGACAAATGCTAATAAGTAGCTAACTGCAAGAGAGGGGGAAAAAAAAAATCCTAATTCAAACCAGTTGCGTGATGGTAGAGCTCAGCAAATTCCCTGACCAGCAAGATGTAATCTGGAAAGAAAAGAGCGGAGTGGTAGCCTTTGCTAGCCTTTGAAATCACTAATAAAGTCATTAGACAATGTTTAGTTGAAGAGGAATGACTAAAGCTAGGCAAAGACTACTCTGAGGAGCTCTCAGAAGGAACATTAGCAGGCTTTGGTTTCTAATTAAGTGGTATTATTAGAAGCTTTGATAAAAGCCCTCGCATGCGTGACATCTTGTATTTCTCTGTGTATCAAGAGTTGAAGAGAAACTAAAAAAAGAGAGACTTTTTAATGATAATACCTGAAAAGTGTTTTTCAGCAGACCCATACATCATTGTCAAGTGAAAAGATTAAACTTTATTGTTTCTTTTTGAACCAAGAACTCAAGGTGAGTGGAAATGTCTTGAAATGCAAAGTAGTTTGGCAGATAAAGTAAAATGGAGATGAAAACAGACAATAAAAAGACATTGGCTGTAATAGAGGAAAGAGCGGGGAAGTTCACTCTTTAATGTTGCTGGGAGAACTTTCTTTTTGCTATTAATGATAGCATTTAAGCGTTACAATTACAAGCTTTTATTGAAATGAAACATTTCATTTAAAGAATGGCACCAAAATCATTTTTGTGTGTAATATGAAACATTAGTTATGTGATGCTGCTGCCAAAATAAACCCCACCATTCATTTAAAATATCAGGAAACTCCATTTGAGAGGGTAGTTATACATCCATTGAGGATACTCTGTATATTATTTTTCCTTGGTATTAATAAAGTCTATTAACAACATAACTGCAATTGATTCATAATGTCACATTTGTTTGCAAGTAATGGATGTAAGGTTAAAATGGTTTAACTATTACAATGTTTGAAAATGATTTCTGTTCCCTAAAGCCTCCTTTATTTTTATTACAGTTTTTTTTCCCCTTCAGCAACCAGTTGTTTTGCAGTTGTTAAACTGCTTTCAGCTGTAGATACTCCGCATTATCAAGATAGATGGGGCTTGGTGTGGGATTTCCACGAAGGTTGGTTGCTGAAAAAGTAACTTCAACAGTGTGCCTTTGAAAGATTTATTTAACTTGTCCCTTAATAGCCCAGGCCGCACCGATTTCCACAGAAAGAATTCATTTTTCTGTCAAACTCTGGGCTGCTTTGCCGGGAGCCTCATCTACCCGCCGTTTGGCACACGAAATGCACGCCGCCGACCTCAAAGCGCTTTAGCTGCTCGTCTCCACGCCGGTGGCTGGTGAGGGTCTGTGACTCCGGCTGCCTTTTGTAGCCAGGAGACAGAGGGTTTGTTCGCCTTTTTGTGCTGCGCTTACAAAGACCATGCGGACCACGACGCATCGAGAGAGCCTGAGCACTCCTCATTTGCTTTGGCAGTATGTCATTCTCTTATCCATGTCTGCTAGTTAGAGGTAGAAGGAATCCTTGAAAAACTTTGCTGGGGGACAGGCAGATGTGAGGAGCCAGCGTTGGGCATCCAGGCTTTGCATCACTAACTTTTGAGTTCCTGGGAAGGATGTTGCCAAAATTACGTGCTCTATTGGAGCCTTTCTTGTCGTCTTAATTCACAATTCACTCCGAGCGGAGATTTTTTTTCTCTGAGGTTGAGAGAAAAATGCGGATAAAAGCAGATCGCTTGGCACATAATTCTAGCTTTGTAATGGGTTAGGCAAATGCTCCTCGCAGGTACTTACACATAATTTGTTACAACAACTTGTTTTGCCTGTTATCTTCCTTTATAGTCACATTCAATGATAATTATTCCATTTAAGAGAGAGTCCTGGCTTGTGTGCCAATTTGTACTCTATTCACACATGTAGGAAGGGTCTGATATATTTTTTTTTAAAGGAGAAAATAGAAAAGAAATTATTTTATTGAAGAAAACATATACGCCTGAAAGAAAGAAAACTCCTCAAGTTCTTTCACCTAAACCACTGTCAATACCTTAGAGTATCAGAAGTGAAATAATTTTTTAAAGAACAGATTTAGTTCTTTCTCACTGTGTGCTGTACATTTGTAATTTCCTGTGTTTCTGATTGGACAATGAAAATATTACACATTGGTGAACTTCATTTTGTTTCTGGTCACCACCAGTTAATTTCATTCTTTGGCTCCCATGCACTGACAGAGGGTTGCAATTACTATAGATTTTGTGTGGATGGCACTCAACGAGCCTTGTGATGGCTGGCAGTTTAAAACACTTGGACAGAAGGATTTTTGGACTGCAAATACAGCAGGGGGATATTTAGTTGGTTTTAACAAAAATATTTTAATAGGTATTTTCAAAAAATCGTGGACTCTCAGATTTGCAAACCATATGTATTTCTAGCCCTAAAAGGCTCAAATTCTAATTGTTCTGCTCCTTTGAAGAGTGTCCTAAATTTTCACATCTTGTTATTACAGGACTTTTTACCAGCATAACCACATAACAGGGTTACTTCTGGCATAACTGCACTGCAGTAGAGGAATTGCACTCATTAACTGTATCAGTTTCCAAATGCCACATAATCTGTATACACACTTAAGCCCTGGTCCTGCAAGCAGATCCAGTGTGTCAGTGGATCCAGAAAATCATCCTGTTTGCAAAAATCTCACATACTTTGTACAGGGTTTCAAAAATGAGGCATGTTTGGGTTTTTTTATTGTTTTTGTTTTCTCCGTTGAGGCTTGCAGGATAAGTCCCAGATAGACTTACATGCTAAGTCAGGTCTAGTGAGTATTTTAGATTATATTTTTAATGTTTGCTAAAAAGAAGGCAACCCCCCCCCCCCCCCTTTCACCCGGGTTTTTACAAGAGCAGTGACTCCACGCGCTTGCGGCATCCCTGTCGCATGGGCAGCGGATGGCACACCAGGAAAGCGTGACTGGTGGAGAGCAGCTAATCCACACCATCACTGTTTGTGTCGTGACAATGCTAGATAGGGGTGGAAAGCGGCTGCTCCCAGATTTGTTAGCTTAAGAGAGCTTTGCCTCTTCAATGACACAATTGTGTTAAAGCCAGTGCTCCTGTCTGGAACGAGCAGAAAGCTGGAGCTGAAATCTCTGATAGTGTCATTGTTCCCAGAGGTACAGTAATAGGCTTCACTTTACAGTGCTCTATCTCACTTGGAAAGCGCTGTCTCTGGGAGTGATATAAACTCTTTGTTAATACGGATAATAGACTTCAGGACCACTTAAACTTCTTAAGACAATAAGGCTTGGGCAGCTGAGAGTATTAACTACATCATTTCAAACACATTCATAAAAGTTCTTTCTTTCACTTTTTGGATGGCTTGCCAACATTTACATTAAGCTTTTGACTGTTTAAGCCACTTCTGTGATCAATTATTTTTTCAAGCAGTATGGGTCCTTAGAAAGCTACAGCCCGAACTGCTAGACTACAACCACCTCCTCAGATCAGTGGCTCAGGCAATTTGTTAACATTGGGTACGAGGTGTTACATTAATAACTGTTTGTAATTGGGAAAAAAAATGGTATTGGCAGTCCAGTTTTTTTAATGACTTTATGGACTGCTTTGCATAAAATAAAGGAGGACAGCTAGTTTGTTTTGCTTTATTTCTGCCATGCCTTAGGTATTGTGATGTCCATCCTGGGCTTGTTTCCCTGGAATTTAGCGTGGGATTATCCAGAGCGCCCGTTTCTCCAGGTACTGATGAGCGATGCTGATGGTGGCAGAGGGCGAGGGTTTGCTCTGAGGCACAGACTGACTCCCAGCCTGGCATGGGGTTTCCTCAGCTCCTTGCAAGCCTGGTAGGTCCCAGCTGGGTAAGGCAAGTCCATGCTCTGTGCTGCGTGGCCCAGGGGTGCCCCTGCACTCACCGGCCCTCTGGCCATGTTCAGCTGTTGCTGAACTCCCCCTCCAGCCTTGCTCTCCAGGGGGCTGCTGATTTCATTTTCTGTCCTCTGCCAGGTCACCAACTTCTGTGGCACCGACAGCGACACAATATCTTTGATGCTGCTATCTCCTGCTCTGTCAAATAGGCTTTAAATTAGTCCAGACACTCCAAAATTATTAGGAGGTGGTAGACAAGCAACACTGAGTCCTTCAGAAGCCCTGCTAAAATCTCTGCTCTTTCAGTAAAGCATTTTAACTGTGCCTGGCTTTTTCTGCTAACTCCCCTTTCCCCCTTTCCCTTGAGTAAAACAGAGATGCTGAATGGCAGATATTCAGATAGCACAAGTAATATGACTATAGTCTTACTGAAAATGAAGGATAATTACCCTTTTTAATGATCACTAACTTTCAGCTGAGAGAAAAGAATATGTTTTCCTTCATGAACTGATTGTAGTTAGTCGTAGAAGGAGTACAAAACTCCAACCCCTTTGGAGATCTAAAATAACACACCTGATATGAAGTATATCTGACTTTCTTGCCTGTTTTGGCTACTTAAGGCATAGGAAACTAGTTTGAGGCAATCATCTAGACAGCCTCTATAGTCAGCATCCACCCCAGGACAATTCATCATATCCTAAAACTGATGTCTACAATCAAGACTTGAGGCACAAATCCCTCTGTTTACTCTAGCGAGTGTCCGCACAGCTGGTTTAGCCTAGCATTTAAACAGATAAAATTAAGTGGGATAAATGCCACCCAACTAACTATAGGGTGTCATGATTAAGATACAAAGTTCATTTCTGCAAATGTATCTGCATTGTCACATCTTCCCAGTGAAATAAGAACTTAATGTCTCAGACCGACAGCTCAGTAGTGCTGTCATACCTGGCTCTACACACCGTGTATCACAAAGTCAGTGACAGTCAATGACAGTCATTCTGTCACATGGCCTGATTCTGCTTGACATGTAATGCCCTTTACCCCACTTTGGCAGTGGCAAGAAGCCACGCAGATGTAAATAATATTTAAACAGACCTTGGGGCATCTAAGCATTGCCTGAACGGCCTGAACACTGCTCTTGTACGAGAATCAAGCCCAGAGAATTTTGTCCTTGAATTCAAAGGATGCAGGATGGATCATAGACAGTGTTAGAGAGGAGTTAGACCAGACAAATAATAGTAGCATTTATTATTCATCACATGATATCTGGTTAGGACTAATAGATATGGTTCCATGAATTCACATTTTAGGTTATATTTTGTCTTTTCAATGCACATGGCTTTTAAAAAATCCATATGCATTTGAGCAAGAATATATTCTGTCATCCCAGTGGTCTCAATAATGATTTAATTGTTCCTCACTTGATGTGGCAACATTAGCATGTTTCTGCATGTGTTTAAAGCATATGGGTTTCCAGGTTGCCATTGCTCATGCACAGAAGGAGCATGATGCGTCTGAGCTGTCCCTTTTGGCTTTTTTGTGACTACATACATGACTGTGTACAAGAGCTATGTTACAGGGATAAACGACTGTGGGATTATACCCTCAGTAGGAAGAAAAGGAATGATATTCTTAAGTGTTTGGAAGGAATGCAGCCGAAGCCCAAATGAAAGCATCTTTTATTTTTCAACTTCATCGATCAAAAGCTTCTGTGTGTAACATGCCAAATGACACCTGACGTATCTGAAATGCTGGGATAAAACTCCAATAGCAAAAAAGCCCAACCAATAACAGCCAAGGTTTTACTGCTAGTAAAGCAGGTCCTCTGCTGAGGAAAAATGTTAAAACTGCGTGAATTACACCCAAGCAACTGACAACTTTACTTAGCTATTCCATACATTAGAGGATAAATCTCCATTCTAGGAAGTTTCAATGCCATTTTAGTTATCCATTTAATCCACCTATTCATTTAGCAGGAATGGTAATTACGGGAAAATTGCTGCCAAACTATGATGTGCAATTAAAATTCAGGCTATTTTGTGTGATGCAAAATCTCCCTTTTTTACTATCATCTTACAAATCCTCTGATAGAAAGTTTGTGCCTTTTTGAAACAGACCTTGTAATAATAAGCCATCTGGCTTACTTAAACATGAAAGATTAAAATGATATACAGTATGAAGGCTTCCTATTCAATTGCTAATGTCCAAGAACTCAACTCCAGTGGTGAAAGCTGTCATTTGGGGGGAAGAGGTAATTAAAAGATTTCCTTGTAGAGATGGGTCCTAGAGCAGGGGACTGGCACATCCAACAAGCAAAACTAATTTTCCAAAAGAAAGCAATGCCGGCCAAATGTCTTGCAAGATAATCTTCTGTATCCTTTAGTTCACTCACAACTGCTTGAGTGGGACTGAAAGGTGGGTTGATGACTGGTGGGACAAAAGCAACCAAACCTTGCTTTATTTACCATACTAAGCCAGCAGTGCTTCATAACACGGGCTTGACTGAAGCGGACAACAATGAGGGAAAATGCATTGTGGTTAAATAGTGACTCACTCTTTTTAAAGAGATGGGGAAAAAGGTTGCAATTGTTTTAGGGAAACTGCAATGCAGAAATGGAAAATCTGGATTCTGAGAAGTGACATACAGAAAGGCAATCTTCTGAGACGGGCTTTTGAAACAAATGCATTTAGTAGCCCTTACTCCTTTATAATTGGCAAGAGGCTAACAGGGGGCACAGTACTTGGGCTTGTGCAACATAAAGACCATCTGAAAAAAAGCCGTTCTTGTCAACTGGCTGCAGAGGGAAAACAAGGGACACCTCAGCTGTGCAAGTGGCACGTCCTGTTGATTTCAGCCTCCTTCTGCCTTCCACCTCTGACTGATGAATTTCCAAATGGGAAGCAACTGAAAATCCTGTTGATCAGATGAAGCTCCCACCCTAGGGTCTGAGCCCTAAGTGGAAGCAGAGCCGAGTATGAATCGTTACCAGACAGTGCTCCATATGGTCTGGAGTACTTGTAGGGAGTGCCGTATCTTTGACTTACAAAGCAAAACCTAAATGTTATTACATGTAGACTGTAACCCTCCCGGATGAAGAGATCATGTCTC
Organism: Haliaeetus leucocephalus; assembly: GCF_000737465.1. NCBI lineage: Eukaryota > Metazoa > Chordata > Aves > Accipitriformes > Accipitridae > Haliaeetus > Haliaeetus leucocephalus. The sequence goes on along the minus strand of NW_010973148.1, from coordinate 4,006,400 downwards.
ATTCCTTATGGGAAGAAGAATTTAATACAGAATGTAAAACTCTAAATAATTTCGAGCTCCGTGTATCGTTTATAGCAGGGATCTACTTCTCAGTTGAGTTTTACAGAACTGCTTTACAAGTCTGGAGAAACATAAACTTCCCTTTTTGTAGTCTATTGCCACTGTTGTTCCTACAGAAGCCTACTTAATTACAACTAAACTATATTATCTTCGTCTTTATCAGACTTTTTCAAAAGGGAGATGTGTAAAGTGCCTTGTGCAGGTACAGTACTCCATAAATAAAGAAAGAGTGCTAAAATGAGAACCCTCCTATTAAAGACACTATCCTCATCTGCTCCTTTTCAGAAAAGCCATTTTAATGAAGATCCTATTGCTATTAATTCTACTTTCAGGCTCCATTTAGGCTGAGAGAAGGAAATAATGAATCATGACATAATGGAGGTCCCTGTAAAGCACTCAGCTTACCACACAGGAAACCAGACTTGCATGTGCGTTTGTTTTTGTTTTTAAGACCAGTTCTAACAATAGCGGCCAATGGGAGCCTATTAACTTCATTGTGTCTTAACTTTCTCTTCGGTCCTTGGCTATCTTCCAGCTTAATTCCTCTGATTCAGCAACACATTCAAATCAGGTTAAATGAACTCTTGGATAAGAACCTTGACTAAAGGAATAATTGATCTTTCCACCCCAGCTCATCACCCTTTCCAAAAAAACCGAGCAACCAAACAAAAAAAAAAGCACTGCAAAGGCAACAGATTAATATGCAGCTCAATTCAGAGGTGGCAGGATGGGCAAGAGTGGGGTGTGGGTGAGATGGGGAAGCAACCATATCATTGTTAAGGAGCCGATGTGAAAAATAATGCATACTTTGGCAAAAGTGAGAAGGACTGTAGGAAATAAATGGACTATATTTGCTTCTCTTAAGGAGCTCCCATTGCCTTCAGCACAGTTTCTCATTATCTGATTTTCCGACACCCTTGCCTTCTTACTCTCTGTAATTCTGCCTTTTAAAGTGGTGGAGAATAACATGCCCCTTTCATGTCAAAGGACAGAGGATCTCCCTCTGCTTAGGAGCACAAACAGCTATAGGAAGACAGGGTGAATCCAATCCTTTCTTGGCCTAGATCTTCATCCAGAAGGATGGAGTGAGGAGGAGAGCAGCTCGCTGGCTGGAGACCTGCTGATCTCTCAGTAAGGGAAGGGGAGGGAGTACCCAGGCAAACAGATCATTAGGGACAGAGCACTGAAAACATGCAAAAATCAAACATGAGGATTTGCTTTGGCTTTAACCAAACATCATGTCTGCTGCAGGCCCCATTTTTTTGTATTTTCATGGGTGCAGATGCATGGATAGATGGATGGATGAGCCAGACAGAATAGGCTCTATATTAAAAAAATCAGACCTAGAAAAAAGTGGCTTAGTAGCTGTTGTGCTGTGATCGCAGTTCATTAAACATAGTTAGTCACCTTCTAAGACAGCACATTTATTCTCCTCTGGCCTCCCCACTGCTTTATCCTTATGTCCATAGTGCATGAAGACTTGGGCTCACTGTACTTGAAGTCTGCACTTATGCTCCAGGTTGGTAGTTTTGTTGTCTAAGTAAAAAAGGAGCTATTCACCGTAAGGGTGAAGCGTGTCAATGAATGAAAACCAGCTTTCTTGAGGACTCCTCTGCAGTCTCCATGAGGAACTTAACACTACCATAAACATGTTCCTCTCCAAAACAGGCACATCAGAGAGAAAGAATAAGCTATGTGCAATGTAGATGTGTCCATCAGCAGCAGCTGACAGTCCCGCTGCTGAGGTTTCTGTTGAAAAGTACGTAGGTTACATGGTGATGAAGACATTGAAAGAATCTGGAGAAGATACAACAGAGTTACACGACACTTCCTTGTGGTCTCCACCTTGGTTTGTTGCACGATATTAGAGGTGTTTTGGGGAAGGAACCAGTGCTTCCTTCTGTGTTTGCCTAGAGCTGACACAATAGGGTTGTGCTGGTGACTGGGATTTCAAGGTAGTACCAGAATAAAAATGTGTAGTGATGTATTCTAAGGATGTAATCCTTGCTCTAGAAAATTTCTGCTCTTTGCAGAGAACTTTCAGACACGAAATTATAGTTTTTCCTGAAAGCTTTATTTGTGAGAGATTATTTGCCTGTTGAAAGGCTGGTTGGGGGGGACACTTTGTGTGTTTGACACTTCTAGCCTTTTCTGTACTAGCTATATGAATGGCTATGTAGACTAACTGGCTGACCAGACCTTAGTCCCTTCACTACTTGATATGTCTGTTCATCTCTTCAGTTAGTAGAAGAATGAGCAATTTGAGAACCTCTTAATGTGTACAACACATAGAGTATACAGAGTAAGATTTTCCAGGGGGTGATTGTTGCCATTGTACACTATGTGCTAAAACCCAAAAGAATTACTCTCTGAAGGATATTTATCTCCCATAGCTCTCATTTGTGGAGGGGCTGGGAGGAGTCATTTCTCCTCTGACAGTCCCGGTCCCCCCCACCTTGTGAGTAATAACTCATTGGGAAGGAAATGACAAAGTCCACTGACTTCAATTCTGATGTCATTACAGAGCCTTGCATTTCATCTGAGAGAACTCCAGTGTATCCAGTGAGGTGAGAAGAGTGTGAAGAATTTTTTTTTTTACTTTTTTTTTGGTACCAAAACATAAGTCTGGCCCAGCCTTGCTAAAGGCTCAGGAAAGGAGTCATCAGTGGAAGTGGCACAGCTCAGCATCCTGAACGTGAACCAGCGCAGAAGCATTGTAGGTCTCTCAGCAATGGCACTTGCAATTGTGGTTCACTCAGAGAGATCTGACACTACAGAGATGTTCCCATGGCAGCTGATTTGACTGATCACTGACACATGCCATAATGAATCTGTCAGGCTAGCTGAGGGACACAGAATGATCAAGACAGCAAGGAGAGGATGGAAGGAAGCCTTTCTGAGGCAAAAAGTGGTGGAGTTGAGAACCTGTTCTACTTTTAGAGAGATCTGAGGAGGAAAAGGGATATGAAGTAGAGTAGTAGAGCTGCTTCTGCTTAATCTGCAGGTAAGGGAAAACAATGGGGAATAGCTCTTAATTTCAGAGTGGCTCAACAAGTAAGCAGGTTACTTTGAAAGAAATGTTTCTTTAAGATGAATAAAATTTATTATGTGGCTCAAATGAAGAAGAATTTGTCTTGATTTGATGACATAGCATGAAAATGAGAGGAAAAACAACACCTGGAAGCTACTCATTGACTAATTTGCTATCCAAAGCCAACCAAATATATTGCTACGCTGCCTACCCTTCCCTTTCCTCTTTCAGCAGCGTCCATTTTAATAATTTGGGGGGATTATCTTTTTATTTTAGCATGTTCTGGATTGTTTGCATGTTGCCGTAGTATGTTTGTGCCACCTAACAAACGACTGTTCTTCTTCAAACCCCTCCTTAAGCTTCCCTTCTGCCACAGTCCTTCAAAGCACTGGGCAGTGACCAGGCTGTCCTAATAGTGGTCTTGATGCTGATCATTATCCTACCAGGGGAATTACTTTGTCTCCTCCTTTTTGTCTCCTCTTGTCTCCTTGACCTCCTTATCTTTTCCTCTTCCATCTTTAATTGCTACATCCAACAGCTGCAAACTTTGTGGGGCAATGACCATCCCTAATTCTAGGAGCTAGTGCAATTAAAAACTAATGAAAATCTACTAATAGTTAATTCAGTAGACTATTGCTGCTCAAGGTAAAGGACCGGGTCCAAACTGCGCTGCCAGTTACAACTGAGCAACCCCAACAAATTCAACATCTGCTCCACATGAACGTTAAATCTCCAGAAGACTTTATGAAATGCTGCAGGCACAAACAAGGACAGTGTGCTGATGATGCATGTTGTTCTCATTTGAAGCAGACACTGACTCCAGTTATCACGGAAACAGAAAGATGTAGTTGGTCCAAATGCAGCTCAGAGAAAACGGTTATGCCCTCCAGCACTGAGGAGCATTTCAAAGCCAGTTCCTGGGAGAGCCCTGCAGTCGGTAGGTTTGGTGGAGTGCAAAACCATGCAGTTGCTTGACTTTGTTTGGTAGTGTGACATTAACGAAAGAAATTTGTTCATCTATCACCTTGAGCAAAATACATAAACTCTTTGAAGAAAAAGACCTGAGTGCAGCCATGCACATCTTTTGAGACTAGATTACAGCAAAGCTTCATACTCTAGTCTGGCAGTTGAAGACATTAAGAAGTTGTAGCTGACTTAAATCACAGCAGCCCACTACACTGCATTTGCAGATGACATCAATTTCAAAGTATGCAGAGGACTAGACCCTCACTACAACAAGAGCTTTTTCTGTCCTCCTTTGGGATTTACAAGCCATTGATGTAAGTAGAGGACACTGCTGCAGTAGCAGGTCATGCAACAGCACTAGGGCTTGTGCTGGTAAGACTCCCATTTTCCTCTCCCCCATAACAGCATCTCTAGAAAATTTTATAATGTGGGACTCAAGAGGGAGTCTGTCCACTGCTCTGCCACATTTCCACTGCTCTGGGGACCTAAAAAGAAATCTGTATTTTCCCACCACTTAGGCTTAGAGCTGAGCTTTAGCCAGTGCTGTTGGCTCTATCAAGGCTCAAGGCATCAGGCTTTTCCCAGTTTAAAAAAAGTTATTGCAATGAGTGACAACAGCAAAAGAGTCAAAATAGCAGATCTTCATATTAAATGTCTCTTGGATAAGGTGCTTCTCCTTCTGCAGCCATCGTATTTGCAGGGGGGCTTTTAGTTACATCATTCTTTCTTCCTAACTTGTCTTATCACCACAGTGACTTCTGTCACTGTGTGAATCATTTGTTTTCCAAGGCAGGGCCATGCTGAGTCCAGAGGGTCCCCTTAGAATGTGGCCATTTTAGTGGTGCAAGAAGTTCAAACCCAAAGGTTGCTTTTTGCCCTATTGGTAAATATGCTGCATGCATGATGCGATGCCACTTCATGCAGAAAAGTGTAACCCACTGTCCTTGTGTTTTATGGCATCACTTGCTTCTGCTTTGTATTTCTTTTGTTATTAATGCTGGCTGCTTTCCAATAGCTTCTGGCCAGAATGACTGCTGCAATCTTTTGTCAGCTAAATCAGACACAATCTGCAGACAGAAACATATTATCGTGTACATCATTTTCAAATAAAGCAATGCACATAGAACACACTGTTGTTTTATATGGAGGAGTACTGAATTAAATCGAGAATGCTGTTGAGCCCAGCTAAAAGAATAGCTGTAAAAAGTCATAATTAGATGATATATCATCTGAGTTTCAAACTGAATAAATATAGGAAAATAAGGCCTTAAAGTGATAATCTCTAAAAGAAGTCAAGTAATTAAATATGATTCTCCATTCCTTTCTCCAAAGAAGAATTTAGGGGAGATATAAGATTAGTAGGTTAAATAATAGACAAGCACCTATCTTTTTCAATGCTAAAAACCCGCTATGTAAAACAACAGAAGTCTTACACCCTGTGAGACACTTTTAGTGATTTAGGGGTTGATGTTATTTTTATTAAAGTCAATGAGCATTTTTCCTTTGATTTTCATGGGAATAATGTTGTGTCTCCATTGGTCCAACAAACTTTTCTCTGGTATTGATTAATGCAACCTCCCTTATACCCATTCAGAAATCTGCTGCAGAAATAATAATTTTCCTGGTCCACAGCTTTGACTTGTTCCCTCCCCAGACTCCCTCTGCTTTTTTGCCTTGAACTTAAGCTACTTGTCCCCACTTTCTTTGTCACCCTCCATGGCCTGACACTGCCCATCATATCATCACGGCTTTGACTTCTGCCAAACAGAAGGCAGCTTGGGGTAAACAGCAAAGATATTTGCTCCAAAACCTAAACCTCAATGCAAACTTCAACTGTTTGTTTCTAGGGAAGTTTTATGAAGGTCAGTGGATAGCACCCCTTGAGTTTTGAACAGCACTGGGAAAGTTCATTTTGAAATTCCTGCCCTTTCTGGCAGCAGGCAGCTCTGAGAAGTATTTATTGTAGGACTTTTCCAGGCAGAGTATGGTGGCGGTTCACAAGCTGTGAGGGGGCAATGGCTCATGCACGTCTTGCTAATACTCACAGCCATCATCAGCCCAGCCCTGGCACATGCCTGCCGGGCAGCCTGACCCTCCTGCACCCCTGTGCCCTCCCTGACTGCCAAGGAGGGGTCTTGGCTTTGTGCATGGGGGACACTGTTGCCCCTTCTCTTGGGAGAACAGCACTGGGCAGCAATTGGCACTCATGCTGAGCCTGGAGAGGGGGACAAATGAAGAAGCCTGGGTGAACAAAAAAATCAGCGTATGTCTGTAATAGCACTGACATGAACTAAACTAACCTGTGCTGACAGATGAAAGCGAAGCAAAGCCAGAATCAATGTTCTTGGAGCAAGGAGAGGCAGTGAGGGAGATGGGATGCCCAGGTGTACGGAGCAGGGCCCCAGACTCGGCCATCGCTCTGCACAGTAGCTTCAACATGGTTGTTACATGCTTTGAGTATTTTTGGTTTAAAATGTGTAGTCATTGCTCCCATCCTTTAAGACTGTGTCAGAAGGAGGATTCAGTCCCATAAAAGACAGCATCTGTGAGCAAAGCCATATGGGCTGTGTTTGGGTGCAGGGGCTCAAGGAAGGTGGCGGTTTACATGCCCCCACCCTATCTTTCCTAGTTTGAAGTATCCCAAACTTTTAGGGAAGCTCCAGAACTCATGAACCTTTCATGGTATTAAGGGTGGGGGAAAGCAGGGGAGAAGATGCCAGGCATTACCAGATTTTGCCTGGATTTTCAAGGTGTATGTGCTGACTGGTAGTAGGATGGCAGGTCTGCATGATGGGACCAAAAGTCCTGGTTTAACAGAATGTCTGTGTTTGTAGGTAACCTGTTACTGCTCCCTTTTCTCTGGCCAGCTTCTAGATAGAAAAGGAATAGCAAAGCAACATCATTACTTTCATATCCCTTTTAACAGCCACATGAGGCCCCTCCCTCTCCCAGGTACACCTCCATGTGGGAAACAAAGATATGGTCCAAACATGAAGCCTTTGCCTTTATATAAAATTTTGCCTCCAGTTGACTGGTAACATTCTTTGGCTTTGCAAAAATACCCAATTCTACTACAAAAGGAGCAGGAATGAAAACCAACGAGGGTTCGTGGTTTGCATCATTAACTAAAACTCTTACTCAGCGCAGCATGACAACCTCCTGCCCAAATGTGTGACCAGAAATGTGCCCGTTGCCTGCCACTACCAACCTCTGCAAAATGGGCTGTCAAGAGAGAAGAAAGGCATGGAAATAGGAAAAAAGTGGTCTTAGTCAACAAGGGGATGGGTGTTCACGTCACAAATCCACCAGGACTCATTGGCAAAATCTCTAGTGAGGTAGGGCCTGGCAGAGAGCCTCTTGAAGCTGGTTTGCAGCCTTCCATAGATTTTGGCAGGGGATGGATCAGACTATTATCGAATTCCCAACCTGTTTGCAGACCTGGAGCTGAAGCATGTTGATGCTGTGAGCAGAGGCGGTCTGTGCTACCATTGCCCAGGCTGTACGGGTCCTGTGGACAAAGCCAGACCTTGGCATTTGTCTCAGGCACTGCATCAATTGGAAACTTCCCCAGCAAAATCCTGTTCGTTTCTAGACAAACCTCCTTTGTCACAGTTGGTGCCTCCAGCAGGTTATCATAGTTCTTCACCTTTATTTTTAAGACTCTTCACTTCAGCTCTCCTACTTTCTGTCCAGAATTCACAAGATAGATATCCTTTAATTTATTCTGCCTAAAATGAGATAAACCATGAGTGACCAGTCTCCTGGGGCTGTGCCGTTCTGTAGTGAGCCTTATGTAAAAGGTACAGGGCACATATTCAGCACTATGTGTTGTTATTAATGAAGGCTGTGTGCGCAACTCTTTGTCCATCACAATGAAAATTTACCCTCATGTATCTCATAAATCTCAGATGTAGATTTCACTCACAGTATTTTCAGATATTCTTTGATTATTTTTTCCATATTAGGGGACCATAACGATAAGTCCTCGCTCAAGTGAATATACAACTAGACCTCATCTGACACTAAAATTTGCTAGTATTTCTTTTTGGGCTTAAAAAATTTGCCTTTCAGAGCTATTCAATAAGATAAATGTTAATGAGAAAAATTTTAACAAGGCAAGCCCTGGCGGTGACCCCCTTGGATCTAAGCAGCGCTACAAACTCAGGGCAAGACTGATGCATGAGGAACATCTTGCAGAATATCACTGGCCTTCTGTTCTATCAGCGCTATAGCTCTAGAAACAAGGCTCTTAATGAGGAAAGATCAATCCCAACAGGAAAACCTGTGATATCTGACATCAGTAGACAAGCATCCATGCTGTACAAACCACCCCCCACCCCCCCATGCCAGCCCCTGCTTACAAAAAATAAAATAAAGTAAAATTTTGTCATTTTCTTTCAAAGTTTAAAGACTCAGGATCACTTCATGTAGCATTTAACTATCATTTCAGTCAGGCTTTTGAAGCTGTTTAAGTTCTTTTGTACCCGAGTTGTTTAATGTTACTCAGACAAGGTAAATCAAAGTCTAATAGAGTGGAAAAACAGTAAAGGCAGAAAATAGGTAAAAGATAAATCACACAGGAAGTTTTGCTTTTTTTTGTTATTATATTCATTGAGATCAAAGTCCTTGTTTCAGCTCTAATTAACAAAAGCTAATGCAGATTGGAGACCTTCTGGCACTGAGCAGAGCCTTGGAGGATACAGTTGAAATCTTCTGAAGATTTAAATAATTAATATGACACCTTGAGCTTCGGATGGGAAAATAAAAAATAAAAAAAAAGAAGAGGGGGGAAAAAAGAGCCCCATGTTCAAGTTTAAGAACAATGCCATTGCCAAGTTTGATACCATTTGTTCTGATGAAAATGAGCTGAGTAGACTGCACCGACTTCATTGTCTGGTACATTGGCAGTTCAGTGGATTGTTTCACCTTTTGTCATGCTAAGGGAGTCTTTTGTGCAGTACTTTGTTACCCCCAAGTCTGCCCCAGTTGAAGGAGGATAGAAAAAGGCAAATCTGCTTTAGGGACTTGGAGGATGGTCATTTAATGGTTTTTAATCCTCTTAATCCACGTAAGAATGGAGATCTCTGAGTGAAAATCCCATCCCAGAAGTCCTTATGATTCAAATGCCTGGCTCAGGAGACTGTCTTTTGAAAAAAAATGCAGCAAAATATTCTCCACTACTGTGGCATTGTGGTTTATTTCTCTCTGGTTTTCCGAAGCTGTCTGATGCAATATAAGCAAAATGAAACAGAAACCTACTTCAAACCCTGTGAAGTATGAGAACAGAGAGTGCCCAGTGCCAGCCTGTGTATTTGGGGTACTCTGGTGAATCGGCTTGATTTCATAAAAGTGATAAGGACCCTTTTTTCTAATTGTCTCAACTGTATGCAAATCCACCCTAGATTTGGGTGTGCACTAATGCCCTCACCAAGCTGTTTTCCACTCGGATATTTTCTAGGTAAATGAAATCCTCTATTAAGTTCGGATATAGATTACTTCTAAACTGTTGACATAATCATAGCTAAGCCTTTCTGCTGAGCTCATTATTACTTCATAAGAGCATGATTTCTCTTCCCCACCACAGAAAAAAAAAAAATCAATATATCTAATTAGATAAACCACTAAAGAACTGCTAAGAGGCAATTTTCATAAGTAAAATTAAAGAGGATCTGAAGATGGAACGGGCTTTTCTTGCTCTCAATCTGTATGTGGACTTGTCATTTGCCACAAGTTGACTTTAAAATAATTTTTCAATTACATGCACAATGTGGCTTTTCATTTGCTTATGTTGTTCATCACTTCACTTTTTAGAACTGGTTAAAAAAAAGGAAAAACACAGCTTCCAACTTGTAATTCACTATGTAACAGATCTAGAAAAGAGCATGTTAAAAAATTATATGATTTCTTTAAAAAAGATGAATGAAAAAAAAAGTTCCCACTGCAATAATTTTCATCTAGGTAGATAAATGATTTTAGCAAAATTGCATGACAAAACAAGTCAAGGCATGTCTTAAAAAATTGTGGCTCATTAATGCAATGTTTTCTCTTCCAGTCAGTTCACTGACAGCCATTTCTCAGCATCTATTCCTACAGCCCTCCCATGTCTCTGAAACAACAGATACAAATCCAACAACTGGTTCCTAGGATTTTAATACAGTTTTTCTGACAATTCAATCTGCATATAACAACGATCTCTCTAAATTCATTTCAACTAGATGTTAATATTGATGTATTCTAAGACTGCTGCAAGAAAAACTGGGCATTATTTTTCTTTCTTCCCCACAGTTAACAGAAAAAGGTAGGTTAGTGATGCTGTCTGTTGCATCCGATAAAGGCTTTGGCTGTCCCTTTGATGACAATTCTGTTTTTCCATCTAGATCATGTTAACATCTCATTTGAAGTCAGAGGGAAAGTATCTGTTATGAGGGAGTCATCAGTGCTGCGTGCTTCCCCATTTCTCTACTTCCTATTTGTACAGCATCGGTTTAAGCCTCACCTTTACTGAGCTGAGCCACACATGGATGTGCGCTCTTTTTTGGATCTCTGTGATGGTGCTGCCTGGGGACAAGGGTGGCACAAAACAGCAGCCTGGCGCACGCCTCCTGACTCACTGCATCACTATGACCATAACTCTTCCTTGGCGAAAGCCTTTTCATTTTTTCCTCTTCATGGCAATTAACAACGTTACGGGGGCTCTTGGCTAGCATCTGCGGCCAAACCTGGTCTGCATCCCATGCTGAGTATGGCCTTAATATGATATTTTGTTCCTCCACCAGAAATGTTGGCAAGGTGTTTTACTGTGATGATTCTTTTTTTCTTTTAACCTTAGTAATGAGTAATGAGTTGGTTGAGAAATATTTTTAACAGGAAACAGGGGACGTAATGCAGACAACATCCCCGCAACGCATAGGTACTGCAGCATTAGTAAAGCACAATACAACAACAATTGGTCAACAGTCTGACTGAAAGCTACCTGCTTTAAAAAAAAGGTTTCAAAACTATTCTGGAATATCCTGGGGTGTCCTTTGAATAACAGCCCTTTTGGAAAGAAATGATTTTTGCTCTCTGTTTCCTCTACAGGAGCCTTCATCTTGCTAAGGTGATGTAAATTAATAACAACCCCTCTCGCCCCCCAGGATGAGAACACACTTTTTGCAGACTGCTCCTATTCTGCCTAGAAGCTGTCATTTTTAATGTGACTTTCCAAAGTTTTCTCAGCAATTCCCATTCCCTACGTACTACGCACTTCATAGAAATGCACATACTGTTCTTTAGACTATGTTATATATATTCAAGCATGTGAATCATAAATTACTTTGTTCTCATGAAGATTACATGTTTTTGACTATTTCTTTTTCTATTTTTCACATCCTTACCTGACAGGATTCTTTAAAAATGAACAAAACACAGTATCAGCAAAAACATCTTGACAGAGGCATATGTGGGAGGAGATAGAGACAATAAACAGACATCACACACACCACATTATAATGCAGCAAATTAGGGTCTGACTCGTATCACTTTAAAGGACGGACAGTAGCCCCTTATTACCAAACTACAAAGGTAGTAATAACTCCTTTCCCAGAGGTACCACTGCGATCAAGGAAAAGACCCCTAGTAGTATTTTTATAGCCTTTGCTTGAAATGTTTTTGAAGGAAAACTCTGACTTCTAAAGAGTTCTGAAACTGTGTGGTGTCTCAAGATAGATCTTAATGAAATTTGCCGCTATCAAAACTAGACTGCCTAGAATATGGCAGAGCCTATTAGGACCGCAATAACAACATTGATTTTAGGGATTTTCCCCTCCCTCCAAATACACTGCACGCTTTTTTGATGTGTGAAGAGACTGAAGCTTCTTAAAAGATATTTTCAATGGGATAGTTCTGAAGACTTCAGATAAAATATTTCAACACAGTACCTGCAGGGACAGGAGAAATTGCTTCAGTTCATTTTGCCTTAGTTAGAGTCGTGTTAAATCAACTGCTCTTGGCGTTTGCAGGACTTTGTAGACATTCTTTCAAAAGTGTTTGAAAAGCTTCAAATAGATGAAGGTCTTCAAAAGGCAACTAGCACATGGGACTGACATTAGTAATGCTCCAAAGACTGTCCAAAAGGGCCAATACATGATATAAATGGAGCTTTATTACCTTTTTTTCATCTCACATACTAGGCATGTTCTGTCTTTGTTACATGATCCATTTGCTGCCAGGAGGATACCTGATACATAGCCTGATTAGTGGGAGACACGAGGGCCTGATTCTTCACAGCCTTGAAGTGGATATAGCCATTTGCATGTGACTTTAATATGCTGTCAGTTTAACCGGTAATTTGCAGTTTCTCTATCAGAAGTGGTGAGAACACAAAGTGCAATGTAAATCAGACGTGGTGACATCTGCTCCCTCCATTGCCTTTCCTTTTGGCGATGTGTAACATTGCACAGCCTAATATAAATTGAAAAGACCAGTGCTTCAGTCTGAGCAACTGCAATGGAAGCTGCACTTCTCAAGATGCGTAGAGGCAGGGATCTTGCCAGCCCCATTCACATAGGCAGCTCCCATTATGTTTTAGCAGATCTATTCATATAAATAAGGATCTAATGACTCAAATTCGCAAACAGCGAGACTTAAATGACTTTCCACTGGAAACACCTGTAATAATATCAATTCCTAGAATAAAAACAAGAGGATCTATTTGCTCATCCATACTTGTGTATGTGTAATTAAATCACACTTATTGTAACAGAGAGGGGAGCGCATCCAGCTGTATTACTGTTTCTCTAAAGTGGGAAAGTGGATGACGCTTTCCTTCCCACTGCAGATCATCGACAATCCAGTCCAGGTCCTTGTAAAAGGTCACCTGCCTGAATGCAGAATGAACATCTTTTTTCCCCATGGAAAGTGCCTCTGTGTTTGCATAGGGAAGATGGTGACTAGATTTGTATCCTGGGGTCTTAAGAGCTCCTTTAGATACCGCATTGCCTGGCCCTGAAATTCACCCCTAGACCCTGACCCAGCCACTTCTGTGAAAAAGTATTTAAAAAGCAAGGAGGAACAATATGGTCACAGGAGTGTACCTAACAGAAATGTTGCACCACAGTGCTATGGATTTTCCTGATAGCTCAGAGTGCCAAACCCAGGTTTATCACATCATTTTAGTCCTGTTACAATGTGGGAGAAATGTGTATATCTGAAATAGACTGGTGTGTACCTGCTTGTAATAAAGTTGCTCAGCAGTCTGGAAAGTCTGTTGCTTGTGATAAATAATCCTCAAAGTGGCATATTCTCATAAACATGCAGCCCTTGCCGTGCAACTTTAAAGAAAATCCTTTTGTCTCTTTGGTCATAGACTTAGCGACATACTTATTCTTGTTAGTGTGAAACAGTAGATTTATACCAGGAATGAGTGTGAATCATAGAGTTGTCCAAAAGTGCAATAAAGAGCTTATATATAATAATACCAGGAATGGCCTTTAAAATCAGTTATAAGAGCAAGTTAAGATAAAAGATTCACCCAAGATGATATGCTTTCTTGTTAATGCTAATCGTATTTACAGATTGTTGCTATAGAGACCAGAGAAGCCAGGTATGTTCATTCTCTAGGAAAGCAAAGACATCTTCACATTTTCCTGTCAAATCTCTCTTTTTGCATTTTGGGGCTTTGAAGCAGCTTTGATGGAGGTGTTTTCAAAGGGAATAAAAGCAGAAGGCATTCTCCCCATGGTGAAGGTGTCTGTTTGTCACCTCTAACCTAGGCATCTGGGAAAGTTTAAACTGAAGGGAAAGAGGCAGCAGGTATTGTTTATTTCTGTTCACTTGTTGCTCCTTAGTATATTCAGTTCAAATTGAAATTTGCATATATAGTCCTAGAATGAGAGTCTAGTTCCTTTTTTTGCACCCAAGAGCTTTTTACTCTAATATAACCTTTACTGAAACATTTTCATATAGCTCAAGATGAAACTTTGGAATGATTCACTGCTCCTTTAACTTTCAAAGAATCACAGAATAATTCAGGTTGGACCTTGGAGGTTTCTACTCTAAACCTCTGCCCAAAGCAAGGCCAGCTCTGGGGACAGACCAGGCTGCTCAGGGCTCTGTCTGCTTGGGTCTTGAAAACCTTTGGGGATGGGGTAGGCATCCAGGCACCCAGCCTTTGCTCTCCTGCCTGGCTGTCTTCATGGGGAAAAACCTTCTCCTTATACCCTGGCTAAACGTGTCCTGTTGCAGTTTCGCCCATTGTCTTTTGTCCTCTCCCATGCATCACTATAAAGAGCTCAGCTCCATCTTCTTGTAGGCAATGGCACTACTAGGTGCCCCCAAAGCCACCCTTTCTCCAGGCTGACTCAGCCCACCTCCTCATGGGATAAGTGCTCCAGCCCCCAGCACCCCCTCCTCTGAGCCCCCTCCAGTTTGTCTCTGTCTGTCCTGTGCTGGCAGGACCAAAACTGGATGCAGTATGTAGATGTGGTCTAATGTGGCTGTTCATACAGCCCAGAGTGCTGTCAGCCTTCACATCTGCTAAGATGCCCTGTGGACACTGGTTGAGTTTGCTGTCCACGAGGGTCCTCCAGTTCTTGCCAGCAGAGCTGCTCCTCAGAAGTCAGTCCTGACCCATTTGCCGATGAGTGAATAGTCCTGTGCTCCCATGTTTTTTATTCCCAGCTTACCCTGAACTCTCCTTTTTCATCACATCTTGCAATGTCAGTAAATATCCTTTTCCAAACCCCAGGCCAATTGCTCACATTAATCCTTGTTTCTTCTTTCTCTTGAAGGTAAGTGATGTATTTTTGTGCTGCTGTAGGCCACAATGATTCAAAACACAAGCCCTCTTCTGAAGCTTTGGTGTCTCTGTCATCTGAAATACCTTATGACAAGGTTTTTATTCATTTGAGGGTTATGCTTGATATAGTCATCATCTCAATCTGACCTATCCACTGAATTTACTTCCAACAGCACAGGTATAATTTTTTTTAAAAAGTGCTGCATTTATAAATCTGGCTTGAGTTATTCATCCTCCATATGCATGTCACTGACCAAATGTCACTCTGATCTCCTCACAGACTGACTGGCCAGATAGAGTTATGTCCCTTGAGAAAAAAGAGACTGTGAGCTCCCCAGCACAGCAGAGTTTGCGGGAGAGACAAAGTAATCTGTTAGACACAGCAACTCCATCTTCCCCTTTCTTCACTGCTTGAAGCATGGCATCAAAGATGGGGAAGAAAAAACGTTTCTGTTCCTGCTCACCTCCCTTCCCAGGCTCGCACTTTTATTATGATATCTGCCTGGAAATGCGGGGCAGACGAGACACGCTGCCTTTCCGCCCCGTCACGGGAACTACTGGCATCCACAACCTCCTGTACAAACCTGAAGGAAGCCAGCAGTACCAATGCTTTGTGCTGCACTTCGGTGGGGACTACGTGTCGCCCAAAAGACTGCCAAATAAGCGCTTGTCATCGTTAGTGTGTCTGGCATAACAAGTCAATTGCATTTGGTATTTCTGAACGGAGGGCTGCTCTGGGTAAAAAGCCACTGGACTTATGCTGAGAGGCCAGCGGGTGGCTATGAACCAGGTTGTTAGAGGAAAAAATGTTTAACAGCAAATATTAACATGTTCCTTAGTTACTTGGAAACTTTAAAAATGTAGCTTCTTTTTACTGTAGGTAATCTTTACCACTTTCATGACAGTTCTGTTTGTTCAGAGTTTTTTAAACTGATGAGTTTACATTCCTAGCAGCCAGAAACCCTCTCTTCTTTTGTTAAAGGCTTCTCCCTGGGAAATGGCTGCTTCCCAAGTAGATGAACTTAGGAAAGGGGATGCAATTCTGCCATCACTCCACATCTTGGATAAAGGCTCATTCTCTTTGCTCTTCATAGACTCCCAGAATCAAGGGTTTCCTTGGCTTGCAAAAGGTCATTGGGATTATCAACGCAAAATGACTTTCAGCTCATCCATGCGTCAGACCCTTTGCAACTTATGACAATCAGGCCACTGCTGAAAAATGGCTGGGATTAGAAGAGCTGAGAGGAAAACATAGCTGGCTTGGTGGTTCAGTCTTTTTGACAAAAAATGCTGAGAGGTAGAACAATAATCAAGTCTCTGCAATGTTTTACAAGAGAACAAGTCTCTCTCTTGTACTCATGAATGTCAGTTGAAATGACCTTTTAAAAGTGGCAATATGTCATTGTTCAGAGAAAAACAGGAAAATATATTCTTTTGGACTGAGAATGTCATGAAAATGTTAGTTGGAATCTTTGGATTTGAAAAAAATCTGTTATCTTTGCCACTTTGCTTCAAATGATGAAGATGGGAAAGTAATGCGTTATATAAGGCTATAAACAGAAGAAGAAAACAGAGTTCAGGAGTTTGCAGCGGGTTGTGGTTTGATTGATCACTTTTTCTCTGTAGCACACATTAAAGACTGTACTATTCCCATAAATTCTTCCTTTGACCTTTCTGTCAAAGTACGTATGACAAAATGACAAGTGCATTTCTCACAGCTTTTGGACCAAGAACAGATTGTGTATTACCCCTTGAGAACCTGGGCTAACATTGCTCCAAATGTTTTCCTTTCATGTGGTAGTCTAAATCCTTTATTCTCCAGCTCTTCAGGATCCATGTTTAATATTGGTCCAATGGGTGTTTTTTTGATAAATATTTATATTGCATGTAAATGTTCAGGTATTTCCTTTTTTGATTACATTGTCTCATGAGTTCATGAATCTTTCTAAGTTAATTCTAAGCTTTATGAAGAAATCCCCTTGGTAGATGGAGAAAAGGTCCATCTTAGATTCTGTGTGCAAAATAAATTTCTTTGAATCTACTATAATAATTGTTCTTATGTTTTATGCTAAAAGGCAACTTAAAATCAATTTTAGTAATTTTCTTCCGAAGAAAAGGTGCCTGTGAGCTCACAGCTTCCACAAATCATGGTATGCCTGATGGAAATGAAGACATGCTAAGAAACGATGGTACTGTTGCAGTTGTAAACTGTTGTTGCAAACACCAATTCTTATCTAAACGGAACAGTTGATTGAACTGTTTTTCATGCTTGCTGGATGAGGTTTTAGAGCAATCTGTGGTATGAACGCTGCAGGCTTGTGACTAGGTGGCCATAGCCATGTCTGTGCGTTCACATTAACATGTTGTCCAGTGTACCCTAATTAACACAGCAAATGTTTTGGGGCAGGGAGACTTGGAGCTTGGGAGAACAGTGACTAAGCAGACCAGGGCGGAAGGTGGGTCAGTGCTCACCAGCCCAGGTGGGAGATGGCTACCCAACCCAGAAGGTCTGCTTGCTGGATGCCTTGCTGCATTTGTTGCTGTGGCACACTGATCTCCACATCATCTTCTTCTGCTAGGAAAAAATGAACCACAAAGGCTGGAAAGTTTACTGTGAGTCTTTGATTTACTGATAATTAAAAAGCAGCTAATTTAGATTGTTCAGATATGAAGATACGCTGGCCACATTAAAAGTTTACAGATGGTGACTGATCACATGTGGTAACAGGATGATTTTTGGTATTGCTTTGGTATCTTGCTTTGGTGCTATAAACAGTACTGTATAAAGTAATGTAGGTAATGATATACAGAGCAGATGACTTATGAGGAACTTCAAATAAAAGAGGGACAGATCTTCAGATGGATCTGTAGTCAGATCTGGCAATAGTGCTGTTAGTTTACATGAGCTGAGAGCTTCACTCTGATTTTTGTGGAGGAAAAACATCAGTGCCAAGAACATTAAATATTAACCTTAAAAAAACTTCAGAAAAGTGATGTGTTGCCAGCTGATGCCTTTAATAGATCTGTCAAGAGGGCACTGGACCAAAAGTGGTAACTGATCTTTTTAGGGTCTTAATAACAACACTACTACTTTGATGTTTTTCCCTTCAGTGGTGAAAATGGTATTTTCAGAGGTAAACCTGAGCAATTCAGTAATAAGAACAAAGTAATGTACACAAATGCAGGAGATTTCCTGTTGGAATGAAAATGAAATCGCAGAACTTTCAGCTGGAAATTAAACATACAATGGTAGAGGTTTCTGAATTCACCACGTTAGTTTTGGTTTGGCTGATACCTAATCTCAAGAAGCCAAAAAGAGGCAAGAAATGTAGGTAGGAAGTCACAAGGATTTTACTCATCTAGTGAACTCAGCTCTGTCCAGAATGTGCCCCATATGTTAAAAAGTCGCAGAAAACCATTTGTTGTTATCTAAAAAAGTGCTGGCAAGTCTTAAAACCTCTAAGCAGCCTGAGAGCTGTTTTGGATTTACATTTTACTTTCAGATATACATAGTAAATTGTGCACAAGATAGAGGATGGAAGTTGTATACAAATTCAAATTATTCAATGTAGTTTTAAGGAGCATGAATTCAAATTTTACTGCTGATGTAGATGTCTGAATGTGTTGGCATTCAAGGCACATTCATATTTGCAGTGCTAGGCAGCAGTCTAATACTTTAAAGCACTAAAAGTGCATAATGCAGAAGGACGATATTTGAAAAGAGCTGTTTTGTTTTGCTAAATGACAAACTAACTGACACCTGGCAGTTAAATATGTCTCTGGTTTGACTTCCTATTTCTGCTAAATAAAGACCTGATTCCTGTTCAGTATTACCGTTGGGTGAACAATAACCAAGAAATAAACAATTACTGCACATAATGAGCAGAGAGTAACTACTTTTTTCCTAAAAGAAAAGCAGGCACTTCCAAGATGGACAAAAGCTGTAAATGACGCCAAAGATACTTCGCTGCTGCAGCACATACAATGGGAATGAACTGGGACAATGAAGAGACACTTAAGGAGGGAGAAAACTGAATCCCTGAAGTCTTACAAGTCAATGTCCTGGGACTTTTCTGCTGTTCGTTGAACTTTTGTACTCAAATACAACACATTGCTGCATAGATAATTTAAAGAAGATGAAGAACAGAAGAATCAATTGGTATTAGGGACAGGGAATATTTGAAAACGAGAGAGAAGCTTCAGTTTACATTGTTGACTCCAAGAATAATAAAAGCAAGGCTGTTGTGGAACAAAATGTGGTGGGTTTAACTTCTGGTTTTGGTTACTAAACACTGTAGGGCATTGATAAAAATTTTACAAATGCAAAAATAGGTGAGTGCATTATTCATAGCAACCCCTTTAATAGCAGATGCAGAGTATCCTGGAAGATGGTGACCGACAACTTCCAGCACAAACGTCCTTCCAGATGTCACCTACCAAGACCCCGAAAATCAAGAGACTGCCTTATAATATGAATTTTAAAGGTAATCATTCATGGACATTTTTATTTGCCTTATGATATGTAAGCCTTTTTTTCTTTTTGATTTCAAGCTTTTCCATACAATCCTGAGGGTCAGAAGCTTCCTTTCTTTAAACTAAAGTTGAAATTTCCATGTAAGTAATTGATTCCTAGAACTGAAGCTTTAAGAAAAGTACTAACTGCCAGGAGGCTTGGAATAACTTCTCAAGAGCTGATAACACTGAGAGTTATATGAGCAAGTGCCATTCCTTGCTCAGGGATTCACTTAGTGATGGAATGTTAGGAGCATGGAAAGATGCTCCTTAGAAGTCAAATTCAGTCAAGAAGACTTCAGATGGGAGAGAGTAATAATAATGGTAATGACATAAATATAAAGCCAAAGAGAGCTGCCAGTGATGCTGAGCACAATTAATTCACAGTGTGAATTAATTTGCTGGTTTGGCTGTGTTAATTACTTGCAACAACCTCCGAACTATATTTTCTTGACTGAGACCTTCATAATTTGGTCTCCTAGCATGGTGGGTCCACTACAGAAGTGAGTCTTGCAAGTTTTAAAAGGATTTAAAGGTGAGTTGCCAGAAAGAAGTATTTTCTATGATTGCTGTTATTAAATGCTCCTTTGAACACGCAATTTTTTATGGATATTTCTGTTAAAAAAAGCATTCAGGTCTTCCTTGAAACAAACCCCTGAAAATTCTTTAGTTCTTACAGGTATGAAAGCATTTAGCATCTTCAGTAAATGGATTTTCAGTTTTTTTCAGCTAAAATATAAGATAATGAGCAAAAATAATATTTTTTCCATGTGAAAAATAAAACCACAGGCTCTCATTTAGGACAAACTCAGACTTAAAAAACTTTCTTTGTCTCCTCAGATATGGTGTATCAAAGCCTAGTTGAATTCAGATTTCCAACATCAGGTTCTGGCATCACTTCAAATATCATAAAGCTACAGGCTATGTTGTTATTCTGGTTATGTGTTGACTCCAGGGGAGTTTCTCCACTTGTGGTACCTGATTTAAATTGCTCTACATATCGCACTGTAATTTGTTCCTTTTGACGCTGTCTGTAGTGAGATTCCTGGAGACCTCTGAACTTCAGATACCGTGCGGGTACCCCACGTGCAGCCCAGCTGTGGGCAAGGGCAGTCGACCCTGGCCGTGGTGACCGTGCAGGGGACACCCAGGTGCATAAGCCAGGACAGAGCCAGGTGTCCCACCTTGGACCATCGAAGGACTACGATGTCAGGAGTTATTGTGGTGGATTCTGAGGTCTGCCTCTAACTCTGGAGCTGTAAGCCAAAGGTTTTCTGGACAGAAATGAGAGCATTATGTGGGATGTTCTTGTCAGAGTAACTGTGGTAAGCAGCGCATCTTACCCCGGACACCTGCCTCTATACAGCAAAGGTGATGGAAGTGCCAAGGGAGAGGATGAAACCTGCGTCAGCGATCAGTGTGATTTCAGCCAGGCTGTAGTGGTCAAGGTGACTGGCTGTCGTATCGTGTTATGGCCAATGAAACATTTCGCAGTTAGTAGCAAAAAGTTAACTTAGCCAGCAAGTTTTGTGTTTCACACTTTTGAACTGATCATTTATGCTTATCCCTGACCTTCAAATTTTAGAAATAACAGTTCATAGTCTTCTACATATTATTTGTATTCTTCAAAGGGAAATGGAAAACAAGATTTCCTGGGTTTTATCTCACCATAATTTCTCAAGTTTACATGAGCCAGTTATTTGGAATTGAAGGTGAAGTAAGCCAAAATGAAGAAACTCTCCTCTTGGCACTTGCAGAAAATACTAGCCCTGCCAAGAGCTGATTTACGGCTCCAACAACAGGTGGGTTTTGGTGTTCAGACAGTGACTTCTTTAATTTCACCCACTTGACTTTAAAAGAGCAGTAAGTGTGTACTTGTTTAAGGACTATTTTAATTAAATTTGATTGTTTACATATATTATATTTAGGGCTAAATATAACTTGTGATAATTTCAAATTTATTTGTAAACAAGTTGATTGAGAAGAAGAAAATGCTGAGTCTTTTAAATGCAATTAAAACAAAAGTGTTTTTTTCCCTACATGGTTTTAAACCAATCTTGCTACCAGGCAGGAGATAAGTAACGCGTACAAGAAGTAGTATTTCTACAGTGGACTAGGCAGTAAAAGGCGCCCCTAAACACCTGACCTTAAGAGCTAGACTGATTTCTTCCCCTCTTGAATATAGAGACATACTTCAAGTAAGCAAGGTCTGCGTTTGTGGGTCAGGGAGTAAATGTCTGGTCAACAGGGTACCTGGAGTGATGCAAGGCTCTCTGGGATGCTTCTTCAGCTCTGAGAAAAGCTAAGAACTGCTCTTCTCTCTTTTTCCATCTCTTTTAAGGGTGAAAACATGGTGGCAGATGATTAGTTTTTGGAAGATGAACAGTCTGGATGACCCTGAAGTTGGCCCAGCACAGCGTGCTTCCACAGGGCAAAGCACCTGCCCGGTGCAAGGAGGATTTGCTGTAGACCAGCATAAAAGCAATGAACAGGGCTGGAGGCAGATAAGAAAATAGCAGGCTAACACCAGCAGCTTTCTTTGGCAGCAGGAAGAAGCCCTGAGGAGCAGCCCTGGCAGCAGCAGCTGGTTAAAAGCCCAAGGACAGGACCAACAGCAGCAGTCCCACCTTCTGTGGGATGTGGGTGACATCAGGTAACGACAGGACAGCTGCAGAAGTAAAACCAAACACAAATGAAGGGTGGTGAAAAGCAGGCAGCACCCCAGAAATGTCAGGGTGCTGGCACGGTGCGGGTGGCATGAACATGTGCCCATGGCCAGCACTAAAGACGGGAGCAAGACCAATTCCCAGGGCAATCTCCCCACCCTCCAGGGACGACTCTGGCAAAAGAGCAGAAAAAAATTCCCCACTGTCAGCTCAAGCTCCGTAGAGCCAGGGAAAAGGCTAAGGAACCAGCACCTTGGAAGTGCTGTGCCCACATCTGCTGTTGCATCTGGGGACACTTTGATTTCCAGGGAAAGAATGGGGATTTGTGGCAACGCCGTAGCACGTGCCAAGCCTCACAGGTCTGCCAGGGCCACCGTGCCAGGCATTATGGACACACCTCAGATTAAGCTATGCACTAACCAGCTCTGGCTGTGGTAAGTCAGTAGGTGGTGGCACAGAAATCAAGCCAATAAAAGTTGTTAGAAGAAAATATTCAGCAATTTGCATCAAGCTGGGAGAGGTCTGCAGGGAGGAAGTGTTTGGAGGAGGTGTGGTGCAATCAGTCTGGGTATGGTGCTAGCTGCAGTTGAAGTGCTGTATTTGTTTTCTTACTAGGAAACCAAGTCAGCTTTACAAGCTCAGAGCCTTTTCTGTTATTTCCCCAGTGTGCAGTACAGGACATAGCAATCACCTCGGTACCTTCCTCGTGCAAGTTGCTGCAAATGTCCCATTACGTTTCCCCTGTACTTTTCAAGGTAGTGCCAGTAATTTCTTCAGTCAGAACAGGCCTCCCCTCTATTACAGTGAGATGAAGAGATTTCCTTTATGCGTGTTTTCGCTAGTCCAGTTTTGGGGAGCACCCAGGCTTGAAATGAGGTAAAAGCTTTAATGAGTGCTAGAGCCGTCTGGCTGATTTTAAGAGGTTTGCAAAGCTTTAATCCTTCAGCTAGAGACTTAAGGCATACTTCTGTCATACTCTATAAGCTGTGAACTGAGGGAGCTTTGCTAGGTGGGGAAGGAGCAAAGACAACTGAAGCTCCCATCACTCTGATCTGGCTTCACAAAACCAAGCAAACCAGGACTGGTATGGCTGTGTGCCTGCTCATTAATGGCTTACCCTCTCCAGGTGCTGAGGACTCGGGGAATACGAAGTCTATCGCAGCCCCTTTGCTTACCCCAGTGCCTCCACTGAAGTTACCTGCATGCATAATGCTGCTGGTGCTGACAGTTATTGTAGTATTTATTAAAAGAAATGTGCCAACTAGATTGGGGTGTGTTTCAAACCAACCAGTTGTTTCAGTCAAGCACCTTTTTCTTCCAGATTTACTTATTTGCAGAACAACAGAACTTCTGTTTTTTCCAGAAACCTTGACCATACTGGTACAGGTTTCCTTTTCCCGTGTGTTTCTTTACACATGCTGCGTGCTGCCCATGGCCTGTTTTCTTTCTGCTTTAGCTCTGCTACTGCTGTTTCATTTAAAACTCCTTTTGCTGAACCTTGGGAAGGGAAGCCTGCTGCCAGCAGTGCCATAAAGCTGAGAAAATTGTTGAATGCACAGAGTAAGCAAGCTGGGAAAACAGGAAGAAAATATGTTTTCTTTTGATCTTTCACTGCAATCTTTTAGGACAGTCATATTAATAATTAGCCCCACACATGAACTTGATGGGGTCCTTTTAATTACACAGGATGTGCTTGGCTCTGTGCAATATCGAAGCGAATCTCCAAGGCCTTACAAATTTTTGTGGTCCAGCCACCAAAAGGCTGCATGGATCAATAGCAAAAGGCAACTCAGCAAGCTGCATGGGAGAGTGAACTTAGAAGGGCTGTGAACACAAAGACAACAGATACAGAAGGAACAAGTAACTTAGTTATTCAAGGATGGAAAAAACATGGGTCCCTGAAGTTTGGGTTAGTTCGCTTATGAGCATTGGGAAGAAGCGAAGGTACAGCAATTTATCGTGGTGAGGGAGGCTATTTCACGCATAAGGGATTGCACTGAAAAAAACACTGAAAAGGGAATGAAAGAGTAAATAAAGGGAATAAAGTTAACATCACTGAGAGGAGAGAAAATAAGGCAGTTCATTAAGTGGGATAAACAAGCCCACATAAGTTCTGCCCTGGTGCAGTTAAAATGCTTTTGGCGAGATCTCTCATTTTTGTTGAGCTCTCTCTACAAAGCAGTGCCTGGCTCCTCTTCTGAGGAACTGGGATGAAGGCTGGATTGGCATCTCACAGGGCTTATGAGTCAAGGACAAGCAGTTTAAACTTGGTGCATGTGAAGAAAGTTGCGGAATCAGGCCTGGAAAGAGGGCAGAAATTATAATGATGAAAATGAGGTTTTAAGATTGCCTTTTTTAATGAAATAAGGTGTTCAGTGTTTCTTTCAGCTGATCAGTACTTACTCACCCCTTTTAACTCTTCTTTTCTCTATTATTCTATAATCAACAGAATGAAGAAAAAAAAGAGAAAGACGAAAAAGGGGAGAGAGGAGGAATAAAATTACAAATGACCTGTTGAACCCTAATTTTGAGTACTGTCTAAATTGTAAAAATACGAATAGTATGTTTCCCCTAAAATATTTTTCAAAATATTTTCCCTAGTTTTCCAGTTTTTTGCATGGAAAAATTGTTAGCTTCCATAAAACATTGATTACTTTTCTGAGGAAGTGCATTTTCTTCTCTCTTCATTGCCTTTGCAAAAAATAGTACAAACAATTAAATAACATGTGGAGGGCTGTCTGAATATTTCTGCTTTTTGAGTCACTGCTATTTCAACCTAATAATGTCTTTGCAATGAAGAATGCAATCTGCCTTGCCCTCAGTTCCTGCAGTGAACTGTGGCTTGTCCAGTCTGCTTTCTGGAAGTTAAAAATAAATAATTAGCTTTGCAGAACTGCCCCCCCCCCAACCAAAACCCCACAACAAACCAAAAAACAACCAACGACCCACAAAAAAATCCCCAAGCCATTTTGCCCAGCGGATCTTGGTGTTCATGAAGACTGTATCTATACTACTGGGAAAAAGTGGGCTTGGAAGTGACTGTGAACATGGGATACTCTGGCTCCTGCTTGCCCTGCCTCCCACCCAAGTAACAGCCTTATGGCTGTAGAGGTGTGACTGTGGGTGATCTGAGGCCTGAGTAACATGAAACTATATTGCTAGATATATATATATACACCTGCAGAACCCTCTGTGCTCCAAAAAGCACACTCCAGACACGCCTGAGCTTTTATATCTTAACTGGCTGAGGGTGTAGACCAACCCAGACTGGGATGGACACACACCTCAGACGGGGTGGTCTGTGCGTTAACCCATGCCCTCTGATGCATGGCAGTGGCTGGTTGAGGACCTGCAAAAGGAAGTGTTGCTCTGTGAAGCAGAGGCAGTGCACGGACTGCAGAGTCAATAAAATCTGGTGTAGCCTTTTCCTCTTGTTTCCTGAGAATGAAGCATAGATGTGACAGAGTGACTTATCTGTCCCAAGATCTATTGCCTTGTACTTTTTCATCTTCAGCCCTTAATGTCACTGGGTTTGCTGTATTAGCCTGCTGCTGTATTAGCACTGTAAATGTTCTTTCCTGTTCCTCTGTTACCTTCATATCCTCCATCAGTGAAACCATTTCTTAACATAAAGGTTTGATAACTGACAAGCCATCTTTTTTTGGGCCCCCCCTCCCCGGGTTTTTTTCCCAAGTCCTAAGACTTTGTATTTTATGAATCTTTGGAGGATCACACCTGGTACTCTCTCCCGACCATCAGGATTTAATTGTAGAATCATAGAGATGTGGGACTGGATGTGACCTCACCTCCTGCATTAGTCCCTTAGGTCTCAGGGATAGTATTAATTAATAGAGTTACACATCTATGGTGTCCATCTTGATGTCTTGTTGCAGTACCAATAGTTTAGAGAAGGATCAAATCATATTTTTCTTCCAAGGAAGGAGCATATAGATTTCCTACATATATTTTTGGAAAGATTGAAAATATATTAAACATGCAGCACATATTTTTATATTTTTTCATCCATCAATTTTATTCTTATCCAGTGTGAAAACTGTCAGGCTGATACTTAGATTAATCTTCCAGGCTGCACACATCACCCGTAAATCACTCTGCTTCAATAGGGAAACCACTGGTTTGTGGAGCACTGGTGAGTATTTTTTATGGGCCGCCTTTTCCCTAGATGCAATAATCTGCCTGTCTCATCAGAGACACACTGGCATAACTGACATACACTGAAGTGGCTGATCAAGAAAGGCCTGCTATGAGGCAGGGTGAAGATGGGAGCGCACACCCTCTACCAGCTGATGCGGGATGAGAAGGTCTCACTTCTTGTTGCAATGTCTGATTATGTATAAAAGATCAAGCAAAGAGAAATGATAATTCACGAACCACATGAAGTGGGAGAGAGCCACAAGTTGGTGACAAGCACAGCAGTACCTGCAACTCTTTACTTTCAAAGCACATTACAGAACAAATTAATTGATCTTCATGTTTTGAAAGGATACTGTGCAACCCATACAACTTTGACCCCCAAAGCTTGAGTGCTGTGTACAGGAAAAACATCAGCCTGTTTAATTCATCCTTCACAAAAAAGGAGTTATTCCCATGCCTTAACTTCATGGGTTTTTTTCTTCTAATTCCTTTGAAAATCTATTCCACAGTCTCAATACTTTCAACTGGTGCTCACTGTGTCTGTTTCTGTCTTATTAGAAAATATACCTCACTCAAGTAGGCCATACATAATTTCATTCTCGGTGTTTACAACCTGAAGAGGTTTGTATACCCTTTATATTCATTCTCCTGCAACCATTTTCCAGTAAAATTCTCCAATTTCCATATCTGGTGCTGTCAATCTTCTCCAAGACCATTGATTTCCATGAGGTTTGAGCTATTTCTTTTGCATACAAGGAAAATGCTTTCCTTGGTCGTCTCATGTGTTTGCTGTAGGATGTATCTGAGTCTCAGACTTCATGTGTATTAAACATCATCACTAATATGGAAAAGTTGATATTTAGGTCCTTGTATTTAATGGTAGAGGTCTGTGGCGGAACTGTCCCCAAAAGCCAACTAGGCCAATGTCTGATCTACTATTCAAGCCACATGGCAAAGTCAGGACCCCAGTGTGTTGCTGGAAGTGGGGACATCTTCATGTCTGGGCATATCCTAGTGTGAGTAGTTCAGAGAGATATATGATTCAGCTGGTTTTGTTCTACTGATTTTGGATCAAGGGTTTGTGCAGAATTAGTGAAAACCCTCAAAATTTTAGATCTGCGTATTAGTAATATTTGGAATCAAAAGTAACTAGACAAGATAACGAATAGCAAAGACTGTGAGGGAAGAGATGTTGAATGAGCATGAGAACAAGTGTAGGTATTTATTTCCATGTGAGGACTTAGATCTCCTGAAGAAACCCTTGGCAGGACGTCACCAGAGGCGGGTTTGCCCGCTGCTGCTCAGCCAGAGGATACTTGCCCAGGTGGAGCACCACGCTGAGAGACCACCTCCATTTTGCTGGTTCCTTGAGCTCCATTAGATGCTGCAAGCCCCCAGGAGGTTCCCCAACACGTGATGTGAATACCCAGTAACGGCAAAAGGATTCTCCAACCACACACTACTTTTCCTTTGGAAAGTTTGGGGTTTTTTCCTTACTCAGATAAGAAAACCTTTCTGCTAATATTTTCTCTTAGGCAATTACCTCAGTTCACATATTGTTAAAAACAGTTAAATAACAACAGTCCTGTCTCCCTGCCTGTGATGTGAAGACAACGAATTCTTAAGGTTAAAAGCAGTGAAAAGGTCAGAGCAGAAACTAACTCAGATACTCTTAGGTTTTTTTTTCTGGTTAGACAGAGCCTACATCAAAGACGCCCTTAAATTAGAATTAGAGTTCATTTGCATATCTCCCTGATGGGAGAATGAATGGATGAGAGGTGAAAGGACAAGAGGGAGAAGGACTTC
Source organism: Haliaeetus leucocephalus (assembly GCF_000737465.1). Taxonomy (NCBI): domain Eukaryota; kingdom Metazoa; phylum Chordata; class Aves; order Accipitriformes; family Accipitridae; genus Haliaeetus; species Haliaeetus leucocephalus. The sequence goes on along the minus strand of NW_010973148.1, from coordinate 3,978,427 downwards.
AGTGACAGGAAGGGGACAGAAAGCAGAGGATGAGCACGAATTCAGAGGCGGGAAAGGGGAGCAGAAAAGGAAAAGGAAAACAGAGAATTTCTGCCACTGTACACCCATCCTTGTTAAATAGGTGAGAGGATTTTTGCAGGGAAGAGTCACCTGCATGGACCGATGTGAGACTTTACAGCAAAGAGGTAGGCAGATGCTGGTGTGTCTGAATGCACAATGGTCCCTGACCAAGGGGAAAACATATGGTTTTCCACAGATCTATGTGCAGGCTGGGGATTGTCTGTGTAGCAAATATCCACATAGTGCAGAATTATCAGGGAGACTCTGGAGTCTGGAGAGGCATGTGGTTGGCATGAAACTGGATGGGATTTCCATGAAGTCATAGAAACACCTTCAGGGCTGGTGTGAAGGAAATGCATAACAGAAGCAAGAGATGATCTTCTGGACTTCACATTGTTTCAGAAGGGAAGCAAGGTTTTTCATGAAACACTCAGCATAGGAAGAATGGGTTTTGATTACTCCTGATCTTAGCAAGAAGGATTTTTCACTCACTGAGATTGTTTTAGGTGGTCATGATGAGCTGGAGGTCTCACAGCTGAGTTTATTGCCAGGCTCTGGGAGGGCAGGTAGTGAGATAGGGCTAGGAGAAGTCAGGTCTGGTCTGCAGAGGCTGGGCTCATACGTTTGCACATGCACACACGTGCACACACACACAACCACAAAAAGCAGTGAGACTCAGCTGAGGGCAATGCAAGGGCAGGCAGAGGCTCCTGGGGGGTGGGGGGTGAAGTTCAGCCAAGCTGGGTTTATCGGGGTAGGGTGTGTGCTTAGAGGGTACGTGGCATCATGAATATTTATTGAATCAACCCCCTCATACCTAGGCGTGCTGGCAATCATCCTCTCTAGATCCACAATTTACACCCTCCTGCCACTGACTGCACATGAGCTGAGACCCCATTTGGTAAATTTCTTTTGAAATTTTGATTTATATGCTCCTAAAAAATCTTTATTACACTTCTCCCTTCCAGACAATTTACTTTGTTCAATATGTTTGGTTGTTGGGGTTTTTTTTAAAGTTTAATTCCTACTTTCCATTTTTCAGTATTTATTATGCCACATTCCCATGGGGCTGTGACTGGCAGGTGGGTCACAATATACATAACTGATAGGCCCATCTGTCTTCCTTTCACTGCATGCTCCCCCCTTCTTTCTCTTTCTTTCTCTTTCTCTCTCTCTTTCTCTCTCTCTTTCTTTCTTTCTTTGCATGTGTCATAAACTGTCAACTATAGGCACAGTCCTGCATGAGGACTAACGGGCAGGTAGCAGAAGCCTGAGAGAAGGCTATCAGTACAGAAAGGGGATTTAGTCATTTCACAGTAGGTTATGAAAGCAAATGGTTTCATAATGGCTTGCATTATTTCTCCTCAATATTTACAATTTTTATCTTCCATAACACATGGAATCAAATAGAAACAGAGCAGTGCTTTTGAGAAAAATACGAGAAACATCTTCATTTTCTGTTCCTTTTTTGTTCTTTGTCTTGGCTCCTTATCTTCCGGCATAAGAATTCCCTCTTTTCTTAGGCTCCCCAATACCCAAGGATTCCAGTGCTGGGGAAAAAAATAGATGCTAATACACTCTGAAAAAGCAATCAGCCTCTGAAAAACAGTCCGCCTGGCTTCTGTTCTCAGTAATGCTTCCCACCTGAGATTTTGGGAGCTCTCAGCTTGGTTATGTGCCTGGTTTTTAATTTTAGTAAAGGAAAAGTGAAAGTTCAAAGTGCTGCAGCAGCTGTTGGCAGTGGAATGCAAGCGAGGGCTCGCAGGGACCAGGGGCCGGCAGGGTACCAAGGAGCCAGATCCTGCAGCCTGCCAAGCACGCGGGTTGCCCTGGCTGACACCGTGGCCGAGCAGCATGGCAGAGTGTCAAGCTCCAGTAAGTAAAACACAACAAACTGCCCCGTCCTGCCAGGCCAGATGCTCGCAGGGTGTGCGACAGCAGAGCGACACGGAAATCTGTAGTTCCCAACGTCTGCACGAGAAACCACGGGCTGGCAGGCGGCACGGGCGGGTGGGAATCTGGCCGCCGAGGCTCTGTGCCTCCACCCAGCACTCCTTGAAGGCGCTGGCTCGGTGGGACGATGCTCAAACCGTGCAAGCGACATCAGGGCTGGGGGCAACACTTACCAAGATCAGCTGAATGGCAGTTGGCCATTTCTCACACTCTCCTTTTTTCTCTGTATATTATGCTTTGTGGCACATTCTGCCTTTTGGTTTTTACCTTGCTGGTGCTTTTCGCTTGCATCATTTATTACCATTTTACTCAGCAGCCCCCAAAAACTGAAAATGGAAAGAGTCATCCCACATTTTTTCAGCTCATACTAAAAAAAAAAAGAGCAACGAACAAATCCAGCGGCCTGTCTTTAACCTTTGGTAACCCTGACATTCTTTGCACTAAAGTGTCTGATATTAAAGCAGATTGCTTTCATGCCTACATAAGTAATATCATATGCTTCACATCAGCCTATGCTCAGGCTAGCTGAATTCCCACTGTATTATTGCCTGTGAATGTACACTCCATGCATACTAATAATGGCCTATCTGAACCAGCTTGCCTTTCAACTTTTTGAAAAGGAGTTTTATTGGTTTGTTGGATGGCTATGGCATAGGAATATGTTTAATGAATGATGGTAATGCTTGTGTCTATTAGTGCTTGGCAAGTCGCGCCAGAGAGGTAGAGCTGGGAAGGGAAACAGCCATAAAACCTTGCTAGAATTACTGAAGAAACGGTGTCCTCCCTCCCCTGACGACTGATAAGATCATGTCCAATCTTGGTATAGTTAGAGAGGCACTTAAGAGTACTTCTAAATTTTGTTTTGTAAATAATGTGTTTGGACCTTTTTCTTTCTTTCTTTTTTCCTCATTAGGCAGTAGGTGTTAAAGGGAAATCCATCAGAAACGAGAACTTTAATACTGGTGTGGTTTATTGGGATTGTCAGGCAGTCTGTATTTGTGTGAGAGAATTTTTGTCAATCCTGCTGGCATTTCCTTTCAGCTCTTCATCCTGCCCCAAACGCTTCTTCGTGAGATCTTTCTTTGCTTCTGCCTTGCTCTGATACACCATTCCAGTGCTAGATTCTGCTCTGTTTCCCAGGGTCGTAGCCCAGGTTTCTGCACTGTGGAGCAATAGCCTTGTACATGAACACAGAACCTGGCCCTACGCTGTTATTACTGGGATTCTCTGGTTTTTTTCCTTCTACCCTCTAAAAGCCTGTGCACGCTGATTATAACCTTACAATCCACCTTTTAGGGAGATTCAGGATGGTTTTGTTGTCGTCCCAGTCTCCAAACCCAAGTGATTTTCTTACGTTAGACATGTACTGCCAAATAAAATGAGGCCTTCTCTCCCACCCAGCACATCAGGAATTCAACTGTGCACAAGATGATGTGTGAAGATGCCTTACCTTTAACCTTCTTTCCATATACAGGGCATGCATTAGCTTCCACAATTCATTGCTAATTTGGCAGGCTTCATCCAGCTATATCCATCCATACATATGTGTGCATGATAAGATACATATATACCCTGGCAAAAATCTTTCTTGCTGGAGATACAAGTTCCCTTGTTTAGAACTAGGGAGATATGAAGGGTTGGACTACAGGTCCACCTAGGTCCTCTCTTGGGCAGTAGCCAGTATCAGGTTTTGGGGAAAAGATGGGGAATTAGGAGAGTCACAGAGCAATCTTCCCTGACATTATTCCCACGTTTCAGCAATCTGTTACTTGGAGATTTCCTGGGCTTCCCAGACAAGGATCATCTTGTTCTGTAGCTACCAGTGGACCTATCCTCCATAAATCATCAAATTCCCTTTTCAACTGATTCAGTTAGGGCTAGTGTTAAGCCAACTTTGTTATCACAATTACTAAATGGGGGAAAAACTGCCACTGAAGAATTAAACATGATCATAGTATCCTGTAATATAGCCTCTGGTCACTCTCAGCGTTTGGATGTACTGGCCAAAAGGGAATGTGTCTGGTCTTGATCCACAGGGTAAACCACAGGTAAAATGCCTGTATTATCAGCTCAAGTAAGAATCTTTATGTATTTTCTTGTCTTCTTTCCCTAAAGTGTCAAAGATGCAGTGCTAGAGGTAGAATATTAGCTTTGTTTGACAAATTTCAGGTCCAATGTTGTTTGTTGTGGTGGCCTTTTAAGAATTGATAGACTTTGGTGAGGGAGGGGGAAGAGATGGTAGATGAATGGGCCATGAGATTGCTTTCTGATGTTGAAAAAGGAGTGAGTGCAATTTTTTTTTGTTTCCTCTACATGAGCCAAATGCTAACTGCTCTTCATTCTGTGCTGAAGTTTCTATTGTGTAAGTAATCATATGGGCATATTTAAGTACTGGGCTTTTTTGAGTTAAACCCCATTCAGACTGTTATGACTGTGTTTAATCTTTGAAAGACGGGTGGGGAGGGGGAAATCTGTTCTTCAGAAAAGAATCCTTTTTATATAGAAAACTATAGGGTTCTTATCTTTGATCTAAGTAAGCACAACTGTACCATGTCAGCAGCATATTAGTGCCAACACATGTGTGTTGTACTTTTTAAATGCTGTTTCAACATGTGTCATTGGATCTGTGTTCCTACAGGCTCACAACAACCTGCACCCTGGTAACTACATGTTGATTGAAGCACCCTTATGAAAAAAAGATATAAATGTTTGTGGTTAAGGTGATAACCCTTTTGTTTTCTCTGTAATCCATCACAGGGCTTGTCAGCCCTGACAGCTCGAGTGGATTTTTTTGAACACCTCTTTATCTGACAGCTTCATGCATCATAAAGCAGCAAATAGAATTAGATCAAAGTCTAAGAGTCACTGTAGGCTTGGTAAGGTATGCAATCCTGTTTGTATCTTTATCCAGGCTCTGACAGTTCATTTTAACTGGCAACAAGAGGAAGGAGGGAGAAGGAGGAAAGTTTCTTTTTCTTTTAAGAATGTACAGTAGTGCTGCATTTTTAAACGTACACTGCTTTCACATATCATTTCCCCTTGACATCTGTAATTCCCTGTGTACTGTAGCGCACCATATATATTTTCAGAATGCTCAACAACAGCAGTGACATTCTCAAAGCAAAGGCTTAACCAGTGTATGAAGCGATGTACCCATATGCTTTAATAATCTTGACTTTTGTTTAATATCAATGGCAAAGATTGACAGAGCTCACTTTAAACAATGGAATATTGTCCATCTGGTACATGCCAGATTCTATGAATTACTGTGATGGATAACAGGTTTACCAACAGTCCACCCTAAACTCACAGGATATAGCTGGCATTTACTTATTAAAGAAACAGCATAAAGAGAAGAGAAGAGAAGAGAATGAGAGAAAGGGAGAGGAGAGAAAGATAAAAGGAAAAAGGAAAAAAGGAAAAAGGAAGAAGGAAAAAGGAAAAGCCTAGTTTAGTAAAAATCTCAAGGGAACAAACTGAAGCTATGTATTAAAAAAATGGGCATCTAAAGTTACCTACCTTGGTCTGTATTGATGTGTTTTGTTTTTCAAGACTGTTGAATAAATGGTGACCCTTGAATAATATAGGCAAACCCAAGGATTTGTGCCAAAGCTTTTAGAGGTGTCATACTCCTTGGGAGTCTGTAATGGAAGAGACTGGGGGAGCTTCCAGGTCTTTTTACTCTCAAGCATATGGTGCATAAATATGAAATTAGGTAGCCTCCTTTGCTTCCATCTGAGACCTGCACCTGAATGCTGTTTTTTTCTTTCATCATACCATTTGCTGAAATGGCACATTAACATGGAAACGATAAGCTGTGTTTGTTTGATGGAACATGGAAGCGACCTCCAAACCCAATGGCCCCCTTGAAGGGGAGGAGCAGGACCAAAGGGATGCTGCCTTTGGCACAGCAGAGGAAGATGTGCCAGCCCTCTAATGCAGGCTCCTATGCAGAAGCTGCTCTGGGGGTACTTGTTATGGGGGAAAGGGTCAGAGGAGAGGCTGCTCCTCCTGTCTCTATCCCCTTTGAAGTCAGCAGCTTTCAGACGGGGTGTTCATGCTGCCGCAGAAGGTGGCCATCCTCCTGCCTCTGTTCCTCTGGGCCGGCTGTGTGCAGGAGGGGCTGCAGAGGTGCAGGGAAAGTGCTTGGGGGAGCTCCTTCCTACTGACTTCAGCAATAGCCATGTAGCCAGACCAGAGCAGGATCGGGGGAGCAGCATGGGGCAGTGAGGAGAGCGACTACAACAGTAGGGAGCCATGCTTCCTCCTCTCCCATCGTGCAGCAGCATGGCTGGAGCTGAATACAAGGAGAGGCCAGCCATCTGCCAGCACCTCCCTCCTCCCAGCAAACTGCATCGTCTCGGCACATCTCAGCGCATCCAGGCAAGCTCTCTCAGACGTCTCAGTGCTGTGTCCCTCGTGCATCCAAGCCCTTCCTTCTGGCAAGAGCTGAAAGAAAACTTGGGGTCACCACCTGGCCTTACTGAGCCAAATGTTGTCATATGGCTGCCCCAAGGAGGAGCGAACTTTTGTCAGACTGTTTTTCCATCAGCTGCTCTTTCCTAAGACTGTTTTAGCAAAACTGTTAGAAGAACTCTAAACTCCAGAAAAGTGGGGAAGCCTCTTTCAAAGAGGTACAGGAGGTTGCTGACTTCTCTGAACTAAAAAGAGTCCATGCATTGAGCAAAATGTCCTCTGGGCTCTTACACATATTTGTCCAGTTGGTGGTTAGAGGCCAACAAGGCTTCACTCATGACCAGACCCAGATTGGTATAAACAGGAAAGCTTTTCTTTTGAGAACCCACAACTATTTCTACCATATTGTGGGATACCATGGGCACCTATTCTGTAGTGTCCCAGAAGCTCTGTGTGCCAAGGACACCTCACAGTTTTTCTGTGTAAAATGCTTATGCCTCTGCATCAGGTGGGAGAGAACATTCATTTCAGCAGCGCTCACGTAGGTGCCCGAGTCCTTCAGGTGTTCTACTGTGACACAAGGGAAGCAGAACAGGACAGAAATGGGATGGCATCTAGAACTTCTGAGGTGGTCCCTGACCAGGTGGCATGGACCCTGACTGTCTGCAATGCCTAACTGAACAGCAAAGAGCTCAAAGCATTGGACAAAGTCCCTCCTGCTAGTCCAGCAGAGCTGCATCTACCTCGTCTGGCAAGAGGCCCGACTACCTTTTAAATTACCTTACATGAATTTGAAGTCTACCTCAAACAGCTGAGAACAACATACATAGCAGCTACTGCCGTAGCTCCTTAGCGGAAGACCACAAATATCAGCTTCTGCTAGGATTTTTCACTACAGGCACTACTGGCGTGCAGCCATTTGAGGTGACTTCACCAAGACGATGTGGCCAGCAGGAATGAGTGGCCACTCAGATCTACTGGACCTGGCGTCAGTCCACGATGTCTCTCCTGCTTCAACATCTATGAGCAAGTTGTCTGAAAACTCTTCTCACCGGTGTGTTGTGCCCTCCCTGCCTCGACTCAACTAAACCAGCTGAGCTACACCCACAGATCAAGAGGCAAGGTGGCTGATGGACTTGCTTTTGCTGTCACTATGGCCATAGTGAACAGTCATAGTTGAGCTGCTTCTGGCTTTAATCACAAACAATTGTTAACTAACTTTGTCAGTACTGTCTGACTTTTCCAAGTGTGCATTATTCCCTGAGTTTACACTGAAAAATCTTAAGCATGTGTATAGGCTGGGAGGCTTGCAGCTCTTCACATCTTACTTCAAAAGGCCCTCAGGAACATAAGACATGCTAAGGGGAGGATTTCTTAACTGTTTCTGACTTTTTTTAATAATATTAAATCAAATTAATTAACAGATTTGCCTTTGTCTTAGAAAAACGAGTTTTGACTCATAGAGTAGGCTCTGTGGCAACGGGAAGGATGCCCTCGGTGTTAACAAGACATGACCAATAGCACCTCCAGCCTGTGCATATGAAAGTCCTTCAAAAATCATTACTTCCAGTGCTATGGAATACTTAGACTTTCATCTTAGTAAGTAGGTCCCAGTGGAAATATTTGGGAATAGTGGGGAAAAAAATGAAAATAAATACTCTTTCTATACAGTTTTAAACATTAGTTTTCTTCCACTCAGAGTGTGTTAAAATATAAGCCTTTCCATGGCTCTTCTACCTCCTGCAAAATCTCTTTTAACTTTTATTTGTTATTTAAAAAGCCACAGGGTATATTCTCTTCTTAATACATAGGGATTTACGTGTGAAACTCCCTGTGCATCGAGGTGATAATATACCCCTTAATTGGAAGCTGTTTAATGCTCTCGATTTAACATTTTAATAGAAAAGTTACAAGCAGTCTGGCTGTGAGTGCAGCACTATTAAAATTCCCAGCCAGGACAGTAGTGTTTTTTTCTTTAAGTGGCTTTTTATTTGCTAAAATTCGTTGCAGCTTTCATTACAAGTTGGGGCCACTTTTAAGTTTCGCTCTACATTATGAAAAAGAAAATGGAGGACTTTAAAGCAATCCTAAGTCTCAAATAAAAGGAGAACTTAAAAGCACCTTTGCCATCTGTGTCCCTCTATAGGTCGTGCTTGCGCAGGTCATTCGGCACTGAGGCAACTTTATTGAGTGTCTTATTGTGCAGACACAGTAGGAGGAACGTTACACTCTAAGCTCTCCAGGACCACTTATGTGGCTGGAGTTTATTTACTTGCATGTTTTCAGACCCTTATAGCCATACAAGAACAGAGACAACGTGGGACCGTTACGGCTTGGATCTCACAGCCACTACCCAGCACAAAGCAAGCTCTGCAGAAATGGGGTCCAAAGCGTGACCCTGTGACTAACGTGTGCTTCGCAGTCTTTCAGGATTTTGTTTTTAAAACACCGCTGGGAGGCGGGAAAATGCCTTCAGTGCCATGTCAAAGGCACAGAAAGATATAGGGCCATATTCATGAAAGGATTAAAAGTCTCAGGTATGACTTATAGCACCTGAATTCTGCCCTAAAACCACAGAACGTAATCCTGAACTCCCCTCTCTCCTCCAAGCTCTAGAAGCACCCCATGACCCCAGGTATCCATGTTTTTACAGCAAAGTTCTTGAGGTGCTAAAGCTTTCTTCTGCCATTGTCCTGTCTTCTGTAGGCTGAGCAGCTCTGCACAAGGCTCTCATCCAAGTCCAATTTGCTTTGTTACAAGGATGTGTCTGTAGCTGTGAATCTTATGATATGTTCTCTGGAAACCCTACGGGTATTCCGGCATCAAAACATCAGTCTAACCAAGCAGGTTAGCGATACAGACAAGCAGGAGTAAATTTTCAGTGGCTAAATAAAGGCTGAGTGCATTCCCTATGGGTAAATGATGTCTGAGTTTGTTGCTTTATCTGTTTTAATTTGATGTATGTGAAACTTCCAGCAAACAAGTCTGTGTGTATGCATGAAAACATAGTTTGTATTCCTATATGCCTGAATCAGACTTCCACTCCGTGCCTTTTCCGTTCTCACTTGTTTTGCACTACAGAGAGATGTGCGGGTAAAACAGAGTTTACTCAGCTGAACATGTACTCCTTTAAGGAAAAATCCAGCCTAATTTTCTGTCAGCACATAAAGCTTTAGCTGCGGGAGGGAAGCGTGTCCTGATGTTGGGGAGGAGGGTTTCTGTACGGGCATAGGTTATCTTTAGTGCAGGAGGGTGGATGTGGAGGAGGAACGACCGGCCTGGGCCGTGTATCTCCCCTGTATCTCCCTACTCTTTTCTTCCTGGGTCCAGCACAGGTTTCTGCAGAGCAGCTCTCAGTCTGCCGGTGCCCCACTATGCCGCCTTGCTGGGATGTGGCACTGGTCACACGTAGCTGGTATCTGCGTGCGTAGACCAGACCATATGCCTGCTACAAGTCTAGCCATCCATTCTCTTACGGGCTTGGGGATAAGCTTAGAGCCTGGCTTTCTAAAGCTGTATTTTAATGGATTTACACTTGTTAACTCACCAGAAAGGGCTTGCGAGAGGGAGTGACTATTTATATCAATATATTTATGCAGTTTAACTGACCAGCACGTTATACCAGACCATGACAGAGTCTCTGGGCAGATTTCAGCTTGCTGCACGAACCTCCAGGAGTGTTGATAACCTCCTTGAAAGGATGACTGGTCCCCACAGCCATCACTCCTTGTCTTCTTGCTGAGAAACGGGCAAGAAAGCAACTGAAGACAGACTTACTTGTTAGTGTGCTTTTGTGATGCGGCCACTGGGAACGGTACTTAGGCGGCTACTCACTTTACAAAGGCTTTAATAACCTTTAGATGGTATCAACTTTTAGTTGTTCCTCATCTGGGCTGGAACTGAACCAGCATCCTGTTGGCTGAAAGGCTTCGTATCCCCATTAAAAAATATTTTACTGGCCTTCTCTACTTAAAATACATCAAACGGTTTCCGCTTCAGTTTGTTTTTCTGCTGAAATATGGAAGCTAGAAGTGGTCCTGGTAGAGTGTAGCTTAAGCTGAAAAATACGGAGACACAAAGCCATGGGTTGTTGAGGGCCTTTCAGAGGTGGGATGGAGAGAGCGAGGCACAGCAAGAGCTCAAAGCCTGAAAAACAGAAACACCTAGAGAGGCTTAAGTTCCTCCACTCTACAGCATAGTTGAAAAGTCTCATTAACGTTTGTGGAGAAAGAAAAACTTTCTCTTTTCTTCCCTCCCTTCACTCCACATTTATAGCAAAAGGCACAGAGCTATTATCTAAATGAGGGGATCACAGAAATGTGTATTTTTTGGTGAGAATTTAACTCTGAATACGGCATTCCTGAAAAGGTCACTGCAGGCCATTTCGTTAGGAGATTTGAACAATCAAAAGCTATGCAAAAATTAGGTTTTCATATAAATTAACTCCATGCTATTTCTCCTGATTTTTTTTTAGAGAAAGCTATGGTCTTAGAGCAAATAGATTTTTCTGCAACATACAGTATATATTGTCTTTCAGTACAGCTTCCGACTAAAATTTATCTCTTGCTAAATGCAGACTAAATGAATAGTGTAGAACTAATACATTTTGTGCCAAGAAAATAAATGGGCACAGTGCTAGACGCTTAAGAGTGTCACTAATTATTCACGTGATTTGTGGCATCCCTTCTCAGCAAAGGTATGGGGGCTATAACTGGGAAACTCTTTCACATTTCTCTCTTGGAAAACATACAGCGAGGAACTCAGCAGGCTCACAAACATGCCCAACCCTCTTAATTTCAGTATACCCAGAATGCTATTCCAGCTCCCAGAAATACTGTAGTACATCCAGTGTTTGTGCGCTGAGGACAAACCGGAAGGCTTGGGCGTTCCCGTATGGGAACCAAGGGTTTTTTCTTTCTTCTTTTTCTTCTTTTTTTTTTTTTTTTTTAGTGTAATTTGCAAGCTAGAATTGTGGAAGGCCGGTCCCACTTTTAGCTTCCATACCTTGAATGCAAGGGCGTACCCAGAAGAGTTTTTTTAGCGGGCAGCGAATAGTTTCCAACCGCACAACTCTCAGTCCAGCACGACATGTCTGCAGCTTCTGAGCAGCGCAAATGGACATACAGGGGCTTCCATGGTTTTGCAGAGAAATAAGGCCTTTCTCTTGCTTTTTTCCCCCCTTTCTCTTTCTTTTTGGCTATTGTTGGCCTGCAATTTAAATGAACAAAGGAGAAGGAAGAAACAAGAGGAGGTAGAGATGTCAAGGAAAAGCATCATGTTGGCAAGAGGTATTTTTTTAACCTTCAGATGTTATTGAAGAACATAAGATTACTGCATGAGGTACATTGAGATAAAAGTGGAAAACGTTCTGCCTACGTGACTTCCTTTAAAGGAGAAGCAGATTATCATATACACAGAGAAAAACACTGGCACATGGGAGGACAGAGTCACCAGTGATGACTGCAGAAACAAAAATCAACGTAAAACATTGTACATAAAAGTCACCTTGTTTAGCCCTGAGGTGGCACTTCATTTTCTGGGCAAGTTACAATTTTAATTTGGTTTTGTGACAGTCCTTGATGAACGTATCAAGTTTCATCCTTGTTAGTATCTCCATTTTTTTGAAAAGGAAAGAATTGTCCTGGACAGCCTATATTTTAGAATTGGTTTTCTCTTGAGGTAGTTGTTTTATTTTTGCGATAGTCTGTAGATTTCTTCCACATACTGTTACCAGCATGGTCTCCAAAATTAAAGTCTGAGTGGCCAAAACCGGCTGAGTGATAGCAGCTTAGGATATTTTTACCCTTTCTTATAAATGTGTCTGGGCAGTGTAAATTCATATTTTTTAAGGGGGGGGGGCAGCGTTCTTTTCTTTTTCTGTATTCCCACTGCAAGGACAGGAAGTCAGCAGCTACCGTCAAAAGAAACCAGAATTAGTAGGAATACAGTTGTTATGCTTTTGTCTTTTATTAGCAAAAAAAATATGTTTGGCACCAACATAATCAGATGGAGCGTGTTCATTTCTGTAAAGCATTTAAAACATATTACCAGAAAAATAACTGTTGTGCGTGGAAATACAACACATATTTAGATATTTGAGTGAAAACATGCTGAGAGACAGAGATGAAACTCTACCTTTAGGAGCCAGCTGGCCTGGCAAAGCCCTTAAGAAGAAGGTTCCTGCACCAGAGCCAGGGGAAAGCAGCTCAGGCGGTGAGGGGGGGTCAGAATTGGACCCCGAAGGGGTATGAACACAGAAGGAGTAAGTAGGCTAAATACTATTATATCAAAGATCCTGGAAATGATTCACGTTTTGTAGGCTCTTGTCAGGGAAAAGTCCAAGTTAGATTGAGAATGCTTAAATGAGCAGCATTAAGATTAATTTGGACTCAGAGTCACCAATTAGAAAACCTCTCTCTTGTAAACACCAACCTCTTAATTAGACAATCTTGCCTTTTTGTTTTCTAACATCAACAAAATGGATACATTAGTGCCATATGAAGCTGCCTTAGGAGGATTAGCTAAAGGAAACTGCATATTGAACTTCACCTTTTAATTAACTTTTAATGAATTGCTCTTGCAGCAGAAAGCAGTCACAGAGGGACTCCAAGATGCAGAGTTACCTAAGGTCTATAATGGTTTTTAGGGAGACCAAAAAAAAAGGCTGAATTCTTTGCTCCGCATCTATTTCAGCTTCACTCATAGCCTGGGCTGTGGAGTCATTGTGGGATATTTGAAAGGAAGAAAAGCTGAAAAAAGTTAGATGTGTAACTAATTATATAAACATGTCATCTTTGTTTTTGTCAGTTTTGGTTACTGGGAAGCATATTTTCCTTATTTAGTGTTGCCTTTGTGCAGTTATATTAAGCCAAAGGAAAAAAAAAAGAAGGAGAAGCAGCAAGGGAGGGAGGGAGCAAGGAGAGTGCGGGGGCTGGCGGGATGCTCCGGCTGCCGGCAGTCTGGCTGGGCCATTCCCGCAGCAATGGCATTCCCTGAGCACAGCCATCGGATGGAGGTGAGGATCTCTAGCCGGGCAAGTAATCGCACTTGGCATTCGCTGTCAGGAAGACAACCTTGGTACCAAGTCTAGAGATCATTAGGAATGAAACATCAAATGCCGGAAAACAAATGGAGGCTTAATCTTCAATGAAAGAGAACATCAGCAAAACGTGGCTTTCATGGTTTTGGGTACCTGACATGCTGGGAACTGGCAGATTTTTACCTGTGCTGCATTACCCGTCCCTCGGACCTGCGGCACTCTGGAGCTGCCGTAAAAGGCAGCAAATCTCTCCCGCTGCAGAAGGAGCAAGCAGGCGGCAGGGCCAAATTTGGCACAAATCCACATGCATCCAGCTTTACTCGAAATCAGAGGCAGTTCTAGACGCACATCAGAGGCAGGGTTTGGCCCACTGCTTTTAATTTAAGGGGCCTTGGCAGTAGGGTGCGGGATGGGAATGTATCCCCTCCACCCCATGGACTGCACATCCGACGCTGCGCCCGGGGGCTCGGGGGGGCCGGGGCCACCCTCTTGCCACCTGCGCCCCGCGTCTCCGGAAAGCGGCAGCTGTGCGGCTGGGCGGCATGGAGCCACACCGCCACGACGAGAACTGGTTCAGTGCAGTAAAATCAGAAGCAAGCAAACTCGCAGGAACTGGTGGTGTTCCTGAAAACCCTGCCGGTTCCAGGGGACCCTTCCCTTTGCTGTTTGCCTGCCCTCCTCTAGTTGCTTTGTGTAAACATTTGCTCACACACATTTTTTGTCAGCACAATAGCCTTTCTTACAGTGAACTTCCGCGTTAGCAGCCAAGACAAAGGCATCCGCGAGCAAACTGAAATATTCATTGTTGCCTTTTGCTTGGCTGAGTGTTCGCTTTCCAACGTTTGTCTTTGAGACACTCTGGGACTGCCCAGAGCTGTGGGATGTCCTTCTGCAGCCCGCCCCGGGCTGGGCGATGCCCACCAGAGGGACCTCCTTCCCAGCCACTCCGCCACCACCTGGGCAGCAGACCCCCAAGCTGCCCAGTTTTGGGGTCCCCTGGCAAGCCTGCATGCATGGCTTTAGGCTGGCTGCTCCGATTGACATCTGCGTCCTGACTCCCTTCACCCACCACAGCCAGACCACCTGAGAGTTTGGCAAGTGGGACCCCGGGAAAGGGTTGCCCACCAGCTTGCAGGGGCTGCCCGGGGATCGGATTCAAGCCGGGCCCTGGCAGAGGGGTCCCCTTGAGCCCCACCAGTGCCAGCGGGTGTTACATCCCAGCGGGGATGACTGGAGATGGAGACACGCTGAGTCCCCACAAGCCCTGTGGCTCTCTGAGGTCTGGACCCTCATGTCCTCCTCCTCCCCCCCCATCCTTATATCCTTATTTATGGGGTTAGTGTTTTGGCTATGGTGGCCACTTCATCTGGCGCCTTGGGTATTTATGGGCTCTGGGTAAATAGCCAGCAAGTTTGTGACCTGTCTAAACACCCGTGTCGACTCTACGAGGGGCTCGGCACCCAGGGTGCTGCCGGGCTATTTTTCTTTCACTCCAAATCCACTTGCTGTGAAGGGTCCCCATCCCATCTTAATTGCTCATTTCGTCCCTCTCATCCCCAGGTGGGGCTCCTCATTCACTCCTCGAAGATTTTATGAGCTATCAATTATACATTGATTCCATTAAGCTCATGGTCCCTGTCGCATTATCAGCTTTCTAGGGAGACTGTACATGACACACTGTGAACACAGATGACAGGCTGGGTGAGAAGTGATGGAGGTATAGCTCTGAGAGAGGTGCCTCCGCACTTTTGCAATGCCTGTCCCCCTCCCCAAATCCTTGGGACCCTCTTCCAACCCACCAGCCACTCAACCAGAACCAGGCCCATGTGAGTGACATGTTCATGCCTCACAAATAATCACACGTAATCGAACTGGGAGCAATCTAAGTGAGGAGTTCGCAGTCCTTGGCTGAATACCCTTCATTATTCAAAAAAACATACGAAAAGGAATACATTCAGAGAAGACAAGATTGCTCATAAACAAGTCACAAGCAGAGAAAAAACCCTGTATTTGTCAGATAATTCATCCTCAATGAATGCTTCAACCAATTCTAGTAATAATTATTTATAATATACACACTGACTTAGGTGTACACAGTGCTTCAATAAAAGTAATTAAAATAATTTTACATGAACTTATTGGATTAATGGGATAAGCACAAAATGTGGTTTTTCTGCTCAGTGTGTTACAGACATGATCTTTGCAACACATAATGGGCTAACAAGTGTTTATCCTGAATTTTAGACGGGTTCTCTATGGCTCTCAAAGGTGTAATATGGCTTTAAATAATTTTAAAAAATGCATCCCTTGACACATCTTAGATATCAGTTCTGATATTTGTCTCCTTTAAGTGAGTTCAGACAGAATCATTCAAAATGATAGGCCATCTTTCCATAGATTACATATTTTAATCACAATGATATGGCAGCTAATGATGAAGACACATATTGGACCTGATTTTACAAATTCTTTGTGCAGGATCCAGTATTCATTTTGCTTAAAACAGAGAACAAATAGTATGGTTTCAAAATGGAGGCTTAATAGGAACTAAAATATGAAGATTTTGATTTAGAAAATCAAATCTAAAAAAGAAACTTGGAACTTCCAGTGCACAATAGTTTAAAAATGATGCAAAGAGTGGCTAGAAGGAGGTTTACCCCAATCTTTAATCAAGTGATTTGTACCCCTTTATGAAAAAACACTTGGATTTTTTTCCTGCCTGAAAGAGTCTGAACGTTATGCAGGATTTTGCAGAGAAGCAAAATGAGACGTGAACTGAAAAGGTCCTCGGAATTTGCTTCCACGGCATAGCCCAAGCCATGCTCTGAGAGATGCTCTGGATATTTCAGAGAAAGAACGCCTATTATCTGTTTTCAGGGCTCAATGCATTTCACCTAAAAATGTGCTGGCAATACGCTGTCAAGCAGATCAGTTGCATATTGTTCCTCCTGCTTCGCCAAGCATTTGTACGGTCCCAGAATTTCCAAAGTAAGAATAGTTCTCATAAAAAGCACGGTTTATTTGTAAGTATGGTGCTTTGTGTAATGACCTCTGCAAAAATGTACAAACCCTAGCAATATGCCTAACAGGACGAGTCCTAACTTAGCCTCTCATTCCACAGAGCTCAGAAGCTTGTGCTCACTTTCAGAATGAAAACAGGCACATTGAAGTCAGTGAGATAACTCATGTGCTTAACATTTAATGCATGCTTACATACTGTAGTGAATCAGCCTTGGCAATAAAATATGCCCATAGCAACTGTGAAAGAATTCCTTAACCAAACTTCCAAAAAAAGGGGGTTTTTTGATTGCATGATTGCACAACATTGGGGGTTTTTTTAACTCCTTTAGTAAGAAATATTTACTTTTTATTTGAAAATGCTCATATTTTTTTGACTTGGCTTCAGTACTTTAAAAAGTGACAACAGAACCACAAATGTTTAGCTCTTATTAATTATGGGGAGGGAAAATTTAATTTCCTGACTGTGTTTCCCGTGTACACACGAGCCCCAGGAGTTTGTGGCAATCTCCGTAGCTGCTCGGGGGAAGCTGTTAGCTAAGCACACAGCACCAGAGCAGATCTGCCGGCCCGGGGAACTGAAAGAGCAATATTAGAGGCTGGCTGAGGCAAAGTACCACAAGGCAGCATTTACAGCTAAAAATCTTACAGGCACAAAGCGTAGGGATTTATTTAATTGGTTCTCGAGAAATTAGGATGGGATAAATTTCCAGGAATCAAGGAGACACCAGGCTGTGAAACTTGCAGTCCCTGCAGGGAAGGGGTACCCTCCTGTTGGTGAAGACATCAGCCGTGTTTCAAAGGCCCCAAGTCCTCTGCTGAGCTTCTCGATGCTTGCGAGAAACGCAGAGGCTGGGGTCTGCCGGGAAGGACGGGAGGTGACGACGGGTTCAGCGTGAATTTTCTTCCTTCTTTTGTTCTGGAGGTAATTTCAGTACTTTTCAAAGAGTGGATTTTAATAGTAAAAATAATAATAATAACTAAAAAATAGTTGGTTACATGTATTCCTGTTTTATCTCTTTTCCCCTAGTGATGCGTAGCCTACAGTGTGAAGACGGTTTCTGAAATTAATGATTAACCTGCATTTAACTTGCTCGTGTTCACATTGCTTTTTGACGAACACACCCATCTACATCAGAAAAGCTGCAGTGCTGTCAATTAAAATGATTTTAAATCCTGCTGGTGGTACTGGTGCATATCCCTCATGTAGGCATATGTAAACTGGTTTAAACCTTGCTTAAATGAGTTTACCTTGATTTGGTAATTTGCCAGTTTCAGATAAATCTATATAAATTCAACTCTGAGGTCTTAAATCCTTGGGCAGCTTTTCACCCACAGTGACTGGGACTTTCAGTCATACTTCGTAAAATCCACGGATTCCCCACATGAAATTGCTTCCCTTTGTATTTCCCCTCTTTGTTACTCACACTGTCTGTGGTACTTTGCTCCCCATACAGGCAGGGTTCAAAACTATTCCTTGTCCCTACAACACTGATCCCCAATGAGAATTTTTAAACACTGCATTAAAAAATTATGTATAGATCTAAAAGCTCATGAAGGTTTGCAAATTCTTATGTTTGGTTTAAGAGAAGGTTCAAGAGGGGATGACTTCAATCTGGCAAAGCCCCGATGCTGGAAGGGAAGGGGAAGGGGAAAGGGAAGGGGAAGGGGAAAAAAGGGATGGATGGAGGAAGGGATGGAGGGAGAGAAGGAGGGAGGGAAGAAAGAAGGGAAGAAGGTCCATCTGCCTGTTACTGAAATATCAGGAAATTAAAGACCCTACCCAAGACAATATCTGCAAAACTTACTGTTTGTTTATTGGTTGTTGGAAATGTCACTCAGAATGATGGTTACTTTTCTATCGGGACATCTTCTAAATTTCATCCATTTCTTGCATCACTGTATCTAAGCTTTTTCACAGATTTTGAAGTGCTTATTTCAGTTTGCAAAACATCATCTATCACACTTCACTGAAAAAGAGAAAATGAAAATTATCTCCATATTTTTACTGGAAACAGGTGTGTCACTCTTGTGGGAATGGTATTCACACAAATTGTGTGTTGTCAGGTACTGCAATATGAGGGAAATTAATTGGCTCATTTAAAGGGAAAGAACCTCCTCATCCACTGCAGTGTCCCCGTCATCCTAAGATCTGGGAGGGAAATCTTTCAAAAATTATTCCAAGAAGTGGGAATATATAAAGTTAAGAACACGCATATCTTATCGTGAAGAAAAATAGTCTACAGAAATGAAGAAAGGGCTTGCTTTTGTTACAGTCTGAGCCTTCCTTTGCTGCTAAAGTTAATGTAATCTAGAATGATCCAATGAATAAATGTTAACTTCTTTCTTTTTAAATTTTGGGTGCGCAACATTATCCAGTCAAAACGCAGATCCCCTTAGGTCTCAGGCTGGTTTACAGTCTGTGGCTATGGAGATCCCTCAGAAATAACTTCCATGGTCCCCCAGAAGCAGCTAGTCCAAGCTGGGGTTTTATTATGCTACCGATCCCACCATCTCATTCTTGCAATTTCCTGCCAAAATTCTCCTTCATCTTTCACTCGCACCAGACCACACCTGAAGGAGCTTTCATGCAAGTGAGTGAGGAAGAAAATAGCAGCAAGACTGTGGGTGTTGTGTTCACTGTTCCTGAGCCACTGCATCTGCTTGTCCTTCACCTGCAGGCTTAGGAGAGACCAAAGCTTGGCTGCTGATGGACAGACCCCTGAGATCATTCGGAAGCTGACACTGAAAATGTACTGTCTGCTCTCAGCAGCATTTGGGTTGGGCTCTGCTGGCACCCAAGAGCCCTCCAAGCCCACAGGGCACCATGAGATCTGCACATCTGCTTCTAAACTTTTCCTCTGCTCATCTTGCAGCCTGTATCGCCCTCCTCCAGAAAGGGGGGGCCTTCTGCGTGACATGTCCCACATGGGGAGGGGACGCCCTAACGGCAGGAGTCTGGGATCCCTGACACTACGCAGCAAGCTGCTTGCGAGAAATCAAAGGGCCAAAAAATCCTTGCGTTTAAATTGATGCCGACCTGCCCTGGAACAACTTGCTGTTTTCAGCCTCTGCAGGGAGGCAGGCACTAGGGAGAGGTCTGGATGAGCGTGTGTTTTCACACCCACCAGCTGAATGTGGTGCCAGCACCACATCTGGGTTGGGAGGGGCAGGGCACCCCACGTCTACTGTGGGAGGTGGACACTAAGAATGACACCCCCATCTCCCCGTCGGCTCCCCGGGCATAGACGGGCCTTTGGAGATGCTCCAAAGTGGTTCCAAGGTTTTGGCAACCGGGAGGACAAGGACCCGGGCGCAGCGAGGCTGGGCGTGATCAGGGCATGGAGGGGGGAACAGGACCCCCTGAAAAATCCTGGGGGGAGTGGTGGTGGGTTGTCAGTGTTGCTGTTGGGATGGCAGCAGCTGCCCATGATGGGGAGAGCCTCCTCATGAGCAGCCACCCCATGCTTCGGTTGCAGCCACCTCAGAGATGGGTGGACATGCGAGGGGAATGGACCTGAGAAACCACCGGTGGTGGAGAAGACTAACCTTCACGTGTCCACGGAGCGTGTCCTCCAGCGAGGAGGCTGTCATCGGCGAGGATTTGCACAAGCCAGTCTCAGGTTTGGCTTTTTTTTCCCATGGAGTTGCTGAAGTCCCTTTGGAATATTAAAAGCCACATCATGGTGCTATACATATTAATGCGCGAGGATTTTTTTTCTATTGTCTGTACCTTTCAGTCTAAGTCTGACTGACAGCCTTATCTATGATATCCAAGCCTTAGGATGGTCTGATTTTTAGATAGGCCACTCCGCTTCCTCTTCGGCATCATCCTTTCTTTTTTCTTTTTTTGCATTACTGAATTTCCAGTTTTAGTGACATTTATGTTACATGACGTAGAGCTGACAAATTGTAGTTGTTGTCTTGGCTATTTAATGTTTATATTTCCTAGATGCAAAAGCCAGAATACATTCAATTGATGCAAAAGCCAGAAATGTTGCTATTTCAGATAGATTGATTTGTCACAACGGAAAAGACATATGGCTTTTAATTTGAGTTTTTAATATCTCTATCATTTTAACCTAAGGTCAACATACTCGTTAACATTTTTTTTTTTTAGTAAAATATTATGCCACTGAAATGTACAAAAATGGGATTTTTTGTGTGTTTTCTTTTTGTTTTTATACTACCACATTGTGCAAATCTTTTTAGTTCACCTACAGAGGGGCTATTGTTGGAATAGTTTTCTTATTTGATAGTCAAATCAAATAAATAAGACCAAAACTGCACGTAAGAGAAAAAAAAAAAAAAATCCTGACTTTTTTTTTTCTCTCCCCTAGTAGCCACGTTTGTAGCCATATTTATTTTAAGTAGCCTTGGGCAAAAAGTTATGTGCCTCATTAATCTAAATCAACCTTGCAGGATTTTATGGCAACTGTTGTTGCTGTTGCCACATTATGTATGCTTTTTCCTTTTGTTCTTCAATATAGTGCTTATGAAGCTAAGGAACAATTGTCACTTCCTATTATGTGAACTAAATGTACAAGAATTGATGGGGCTTTCTACCTAATGTTGTTAGCCTGAACCTGGTTTGTTTATTTAATGAACAAAATGTCACAGTGTATCTGCATCCTCCTGACATCTGAAACAGTGGCAGCTGCTGGTGGCAGATTTCCTGAAACTGGGGTGCAGAATTAACCAATTCAATTTGCATGTTATCCAAAAAAGGAGGGAGGAGGGGAAAAGAAAAAAAAAAAAGAGAGAGACAAGACTCCCTTTTGAAAACATTCTTTTAAAAAGCACGTATTTTGTGCACAGATGTCCTAAGGACTATTGTATTGTGGGGGGCAGGGAGGAGCCAGTCTAATCCTGACACATAACCTACTTCAGGGCAAGTAGATTTAGAGAAGTTCATTGAGATTCAGGGTTTAAATATGATGCCATTACCAGATAGATGCCGGGTTGGTAAATAAAAACTCTCAGCTACGGGAGCATTTTAAAAACTGGGATTCAGTCTTGCCTCCATCCTCTTACAATGGGCTCTGATAAAGAGGAGATGCTGGTTTTGCAGCCATGCCACCTAAAGAAAAGATACATTTTTATGCCTTCTCTAAGTTGGAATTTATAGACATAACTAAATGGTGATAATGAACTCCTTTAGAAAGTGACAAAATCTGCGGGAATCACTGAAGACATTCACACTCCTCAATTGCTAATCCTAATAATCATTGCTAAATTGCAGTGTTTCTGGCATAAGCGCCCAGAAGCTGCAGCCACCTTTTTAGCTTGGAATGGTTGGTGGCAAATAATGTTTACTGGGCACCAGAAGTTTTCAAATAAAGGGAAAGCCTCCTTGAGATTTGTCTAGTTTTAACTGCGCAGTGGGAAGGCAATGCTGAGTCTCCACAGGCTCCAATCAAAGGAAGAGCAAAGGCAACCGCTCGGGTTCCTTGTTTAGGGTGTTACGCGCGTCCCTCGTCGTGGCCAACGCTACCACCACGCTTCATATGCAAAGAAAAGAAAACACAATCTTTGGGTATATTACATGACAGTGCAGGGATCTGAACTACTTGGTAAAAGGCCCAGTTATGAGTATGTCTGGCAATTAAAAATAATTGGGAAGCAGGTTTGCCACTAACTCTTCCAAGAATGCCAGTTATGATATAATGATGTTTCATTAGACATGCTGAAAGCTGTGAGCTCCGTATGGCAATGGCAATTAGGAAGGATCATAAAGAAGAAAAAAAAAGAAGAAGAAGAAGAAACATTAAAAATATCCCAGCTAAGATTAGCATAGCATTTAATGGCCACTTCATTAGCTAATTGATTTCTTATTAGTTACAGGGAAAAGCCCAGTTAGGGGCTCTGCACAGCTAATTAACAGCATTTACACAATTAGTCAGTTGCTCATTTTGTAACCAAACATTCTTGGAATCAACTGTGGCTGTGATGCTCTGGGCCATTTGATTAATTTTATTTTATTTTTTGCTAATATTGGCTTAACCTTCAAGTAAAAAATTCACTCCCCAGGGCCCCACCATATTTAATCACAACATTATACAAACAGAAAAAGGCTACGTCACACAATCTTAGGACATGAATCGGTTCCTCTTTCTTTCATTTGCAAGTTGTTTTATTGGCCCCATGAAGTCAATAGCATTCAATAAGCAGAATCGTCTGTCTTCTCTCCTGACAGCTGAGTTTTTGCCCATCAAACATTATTATTATTTTGCAATTGGCAAATGGAACAATGTAGGTTTGACCACAACATATTTTTTTGCTTATGTATTGGGAGAAGTATGCAGGAGGTCTGGCCGAGATATTTATTTCTAATGCAGTTGCTTCCTACTGCAAAAGAAATGTATTTTGTAGAAAACTTGCCATTTAATAAAATGCATGTTTTCACATTAGTTTATACCTCAAATTAAGGGTGAATGAGGAAAATTGCATGATGTTATAAGGGTCAGAAAGGGACAGGCTGGATTTATGTGGCACTTTGTTAGCAACTCCGAGAAAATTGATGACCAAGAACATAATAAATAACAATAATAGCATTTAATAAAGCAAACAAAAAGAAACTTGTCTGTTCATTTTCAGCTTATGGCAGCACTCCATAATCTCATAGCACCCAATTATTATTCTGGCAAAACCTGATGTCCCTTTCACTCCCCAGCCTCCTCTGCACCAAGAAGAGCCAAACTCTGATCTCGCTGTAGGCGGTAATGATATCCCCCCGATACAGGGGCTCTCCTGTGAGACTGAAGCCTTTTAGCATTGATGCATATAGGCTGTTAGCACTGTAAGAAGACATTGCATATGTGAGCAGAAGGTCAATGTTTTCACTTGCTGGTTTTCATCGGCACACTGGGATTCTGTATAAAATTACCATATGCTAATTAAATAAAACCAAAACCTCATGATGATCGATCAGGTCAGACATGATACCGAATCATCAATATATTAATTATTATGCCTTGGGTTTTTTTCATTTCACTTCTTTCTTTTTTTTCTCTTTAATGTTTCTTCACAATAAGTGCAAAATGGGAAATTATTTTCATTTACCATTACTGTATTAATTGCAGCTAATGGAAAAACACTCTCTCAGACACATAGTGGCAATTATTCCACTTCTCCCTCCTTTTTTTTTTTCTTTTAATGAGAATTTATTCCGTAAGTGTATTTGCAAACAGTGAACTATAATGGATGGTCATTTCAGTGTCATATTTTCTTTTTTTATGGTGTACATAGATAATATGTTTTCTTTCCTCCCACATTGTTTCTTGTTTTGTTGATAATGCACATCTAGCTTAGTTGCTTCAAAGGATTGTGAGAATCAAGAAAACCTCCAAATTACCTCATTTTAAAGTGGCATATTGGCAATTTGGGACTATTTTTTTTCCTGCTCAGGTAATCCACCATATCTGGAAGCTCTTTCTAAATTCTGAGTAACATCTACAACACTCACGCTGAGCTTCTTTGTGCTCCTATTAAATACAGCAGAAGAAAACCATGGATCTGTGAGGCTTTACCAGATTCCAGATTACTGAATCAGTGGAAGTGAGCACTTAGGTGTCTGTGGGGTTCTAGCATTAATCTCTACAGGGTCAGACAGTGCATCAAAAGGAGAGGAGGGACTAGGGACTGGTCGCCTTGGCTCCAACTCTTATTCCCCAGCTTCTGCTGGTGATGGGTTTCTACTGTGTTCATTCAGTTCCTGCATGGTTTCCTTCTCTGGGTTACCTAGATGTCTAT
This sequence comes from Haliaeetus leucocephalus, assembly GCF_000737465.1. Taxonomy (NCBI): domain Eukaryota; kingdom Metazoa; phylum Chordata; class Aves; order Accipitriformes; family Accipitridae; genus Haliaeetus; species Haliaeetus leucocephalus. The sequence goes on along the minus strand of NW_010973148.1, from coordinate 3,954,189 downwards.
ACATGTAGCAGCTACTCATGCATTTCAAAGGATGACAAAAGGGAGTCTGCAACTTTGACAGCTGACATCTATTATTCTCTTGCTTTTGCTTTGCAGGCATAAATGTTACCCACTTTGGTCCTCCTTTCCACTTCAGCCTATGAGCATTTCGAGGTATCTTCTTAAGGTCTACCAGTTAGAGAGCAAGACAAAATAAAATCAACTTCTGAAAATTTTCTCTGCCACCAGGATATCTACCCTGCAGGCAGCTTCCCCCACATGTGCTTGTGCAGGATTTAGCCAACAGAAGCTGCATAGCAACACCTGACTGATGCGACTACTTTGTCTGAAATGCAAAGGAAAATCATCGCTCCTCTTCTAGCCCTTTCCTGAAAGGGACAAATATATTTGCTCTGCCTATGATGGCTTACAAACCAGTCCCTTACATGATGTCTGTTAAGCTGTGTGACCCCAGTCAACAGCTCTCTACTGGGGCACTGTAAGTACAGTAGAAGCAACTTTTCTGAATTTCAGTCTCATATGGTAATTTTGTGAGCTGTATCACCCAACACTTTCTTGTTATGTTGGTTTTGCTGGGTTTGAAACACTCAGCCCCTGAAGAATAAACATGCAATTTTTCCATCAATTAAAAAAAGAAAATCCAAAAACCCCTTGTAGGTACCTGGTCAACCTACTTCACCCCCACTGTTTGTTTTCCAAATCCTTGCCTTGTTTTCCAGGAGCTGGAATGCATTTCTGTTACCTGGTCTGGGTTTGGTGCTCATATCGAAGTGTCATGACTGCTGGCAAACACAGAAACAGACATTTAACAGCGGTGTCTGGGCTAGTGCTCTTAAGATAAGCTGTGCAGCTCTGTCCCATTGCACATGTGCAGGGCTGACAGTCAGTTTTGGTATTTGAATAATACAAATATTAAGGAGTGCAATTTGACCGTCTTAGAGGGAACTTTGGAAAATTAAAGTTATATTTTTGGCTCTGTTGTATAAAGCGTAGAAAAACCCGTACATTCTCCTTGCCTCAGTTTCTCCCTTTGTAAAATAATTATGTTAAAACCCTGAATAGACAGCCTTGAAAAAGACAGGTGAAAGTGTACATAAAACACAGGTCTTTTACAGCATTGCTGTTAATCTCTGTGTGAGGTGGTCTAAGCCGCGCTGGCCATGGGCTGGGGCATGCTGGCTTTAAAGGACGGGGTGCCAGCAGCTCCGAGGGTCGGCTCTGTCTGCTGGCCCCGAGTAAAGGTCGTGCAGGGAATATCTGCCTTTGCTAGCAGTGGTCAACAAGTCCTGTTAACAGGATACACTGTGATTATTTTTTCCCAGTAATAGCTATAGTTACTCTCCAAAGAGTGGGAGGAGGAAAAGGTTTGGGTTTTTTTTCCCCAATACCTTTTTGCTGAGGTTTTAACATCATTTGGGGAAGAAGCACTTTCATGGTTTCACTTCCTGAAGCCTCCTCTTGTCCCAGTCCTCATTCCCTATTTAAAAAGAGACAGAGCAGCAGTTTTTAATGACTAAAGGGATCTGTCTGTGTGTGTGAAAAGTAGGGTTTGTCAGTCTTTAGACTGCAAAATCACCCCTTCTCTGCTCTGGAGCTGGTTATGCTGTGCAGTTTCTGGAAATAAATTACTAAACACAATTGGAAAGGTGAAATAACATTATTATGATCATCTCATCAAATACTATAGAAAAAGTCCTGTTGGGAGAAAGAATTAGCCATTCCTCAGACCCTCTGCAGTTGTCAGACCTGGGAAACAAACATCCATCCCAAGAATCAAAGAAAGGAGTCTAAACTCAATAAAGAACATGAAACACAAACATCCCAATTGCAGGATAAAACAGAAGATGGACAAGGTATGCAGAAACTATTTCTGGACCACATAAAATATGCAGAGTCAACAAATGATGCATTAAAGCTGACAGCACAAATATATGCTGACTTCCCTTCCAATGCCTCTCTTACCACACTGTCTCTCCCTGTAATACTTTCCTTCACTCTACTGATATAATCAATGTATAAAAAAAAAAACAACCCAACAAAACAGAGAGGGCAAGAAGAATCTGGGATTTAACTCTGCTTGGCAGGAAAGTCAGTGACAACCAGCAAAGCCCAGCGATTCTTAGAGTGGCACATAGAAGGTGGTATGGGATGATGCTAAATGGATAAATAGCAGAATGGAAACAAATAAAAGTGGAATAATGATCTTAGGGTACGGGCTGACTGTTGTGTAGGTGAACAAACAAGGAAGAAAACTTCCTGCATGCTAAGGAAGGTCTCAGTTAGACCTGGTGTTCTCCATACATACCTACTAAGGAATGCCTATTGCACCAGTATGATCTGTTAGGCTACAAAAGCACTGGGATTTCAACCTTTCATCCTACACAAGGTAGGCCATAAAGTTGCCTGGACACACACGAGCGTTTCTGTCTTTCTGCTGAATCAATCTCTTCTACAGTTTGTCTGAAAGTGCACCATACATTTCAGGGAGAACTTGAGCTGCCTAAATCCTAGAGGACAACCCAGCGTTGCTGCATGTGGTCTTCCCAGAGACCCCCATGGAGGGGCCAGGGATTCTGCTGGTGGACAACCAGATGGGGAGCGTGCTTGGGAAGGAATGAGCTTGTGGACACTCAACTGGTCTCTGAGGGCTCTGAGAAGCCCAGTGCTTGGCTCTATCAGCTGAGCCCTGATTGCCCCCCACATCCTCATCTCCCAGGTCCAGCACAATCAGTGATGCAGGCAACCCAAAATGGCAGTAGTTCTTGATGGCCAGGACATTGATTCTAACTCTTATGCTTTTATGAAATCAGAGGGTGCAAAGCCCCACTTTCTTTTAAAAAGAACCGGATTAGAGTGGGGCTGGATGGGCTGGATGTCAGTGGACGAGAATGTGCTGCCAGGGAAGGCTCTCACTGCCTCAGCCCTGCTGCCTGTGCCATGCCTAGCACTTGTGACCCAGGACTATATGATGTCCCACTGGTTGGCATCAGCTCCAGAGACCACGGACAGACTGAAGATGCACCCAAGCGGTGTCCAGAAGTGAGCTGCTGGTGAGACAAATGGCAATGGGCAGAGTGTTTTCCTTCAAGAGAATTTTTGTCTCTCTCATGGAGGGGTGAGGAAAGGGAGGTTAACTAGTCGCAGAAGAAGTAATCATAGCAGATGGAAACTAGTTTTCTGAGATACAGGCTGCTTAGACTGGTCTGAAAGGTATTAAACTAAACAACAGCAAAAGGGCATGGTGGCAAAGGACAGAGAAAGCAGAAAAATCAAGACACCCAGAACAAAATTAATCAAGGTGCCAGAGACCCGAAGAAAAGTCTCTAATTGCCTTCAAGGATTGCAAGGAGCACAGTAATAAGCAAAAGGAAAGGGACTTGCTCACTGATTAGTGCACACACACTCCACTTGGTATTTTAAGCCACCGGAAGGAAAATTGGCATGACTGGAATGTTAAAATCAGTGGTACGAAACTTTTTTTCCAAGACTGATCGAATTAGCATAAAAGGACAGAGAATGGCAGTCTACATTGAAAATGGCATCAGCTGTCTCTGAGTCATTGCCAAGTGCTCTTAAATGCTTATAGGCTGCTGTTCCAAAACATAAAGTGGAAGATGGAGGGCTCCTGGTGCCCACTGCTGCCCGCCAAATCACACTAGAGAGCAGGATGACCGGCTGCTTAAGCACCCATCTATCAGGTGTAGAAAAAGAAAAGCTGTGATATCATGGAGGATTTCAGTCCAAATGACATGTGCTGGAAGTTTCCTGCTGCCAAGTATTAAGATACCCTTCAAATTTTGCAAAATTATAGATAACAATTTTCTAGCTCAGAAAGGGTGGCAACCAACACAGGACAATTCGGGACTGGGCCTCATCTTTACAGATGGATAGAAGCTGAGATGAGAACTAGAAGTCCACATTGTTTAGGCTCAGACTGACTACATCTGTTTATGCAAACCACATAAAGTTCACATCAGTAATATATTTAGAGTTTCTAAGAGTCCAGTTTTACAAAACTGGAATAACTAAGACATGAGTCAGCTTGAAAGAACCAAAATGGTAAAATATGAAAGATTTAATTCTTTTATAATGTTTTATAAATTATCCAAGAGGTAAAGTCAAGAAAGAAGGCTTAAAACCAGCCAGTTGCATATGTGAAGAGAAAGCATGCATGGCAATTAAAAAACAGTATATGGAAAAAAGAAAAGTGGATAGCAGTAAGGATAAATTATGAAATTAAGAAAATTAGTGAGGGAAGTAAAAGGATACAAAGAGAAAGTTAGATCCAGCAGAATGTAAAGCAGTGGAAGGAGTTTTTGAGTATCTAAAAAGCAAAAGGAATCTCAATAAAAGTGTTGTTTCACTGACTAGTTAGACATCACAAAACTGTTGATAAGAGGTTGAAATATTCAATAAACCTTTCTATACTGTGGCTGGAGGAAGAGAGAAGGAGAAAACAGATAGTGTATTTAAGTCATGCAATAATGATAAAATATATCCCCCTTCCACAGTGACTAAAGATGGTGTTAAATGACAGATACCAAAATAGGACCTTTTCAAATTATCATGTCCAAGAGTTTCAGGCTGTGAGCTGAGAATTGTGGTGGATCATTAATGCTGAGTTTCAGTAAATTCTGGGAAACAGGAAGACTTCATAAAAAAAGCAGATGCACCCATATTTAGAAAAAGCAGAAGAGATACTTCAAGTAACCAAAACTGACTGATAGCACTCCCTGACAAAGTAGTGGAATAGCAGATATGGGACCAGATTAATAATAATTTAAAGGAAGGAAATATCATTAATAATTATTTATAGAAGAAACTTGTCAGACTAGCTCAGGATAAATTTTAATGTGATTACAACTGCAGTTGATAGAAGTAATAGTATTTGCACTGTAATAAAATTCCGACATTATTGCATATGGGACAACACATCCTGAATAACAAAGCAGAATGTTATAAAATCAATGATGTCACACATTAAATAGACTGAAACTGAGTTCAATGGTGCATCCAAATCTAATTGTAGACGGGGACCCTCATCAAGAAGGTACATTCCTTGGTTTTTGGTTTTCTTGCTGTTTCCTATTTTTAGCAATAACTTAAGGGTCACAGATGGAAGTCCTCACAGCTGAGACAACAGTTTGGGGATAGTCACTGATACAAAGAGAAAATGCTGGACCTGGTCATGTGAGAAGTGTTTTGGGGTGGCTGAATGTGAAATGACCAGTCTGGAAACAACACAGGCAGGTTGCACTTCTGGGGAGCTCTGCTTGGGGAAGTAGAAAATTTTGGAAATGGTATTTGTGGTCAGGATGAAAATCACCTGAGCATGAGCTCTGAGCATGGCACTATGGCCAGAAGGGCTAAATCAGTTCCTGCCAGTACAAAAAAAAGAAATAGAGTGTGGGACTATTTCCACTGTTCTCGGTACTAGTACTGTGCTTGCTGGGGTCCCGTGTCCAGATCCGCTGCCCAAAATCCAAGAAGGATGTAAAAAAATTGGCATGAGTTCAGAGAGGAGCTCTGAGAATAATTAAAGGATAACTAATAGGAAAAGATTTAAGTAACTTCCAAGAGAGAAGGTTAACAGTGACTTGATCATAGCCCGTAAGTACCTCTACAAGGAAAAGATTTAGGTAATACAGGGCTTTTCAGTCTGGCAGACAAAGGTACAGTGACTAATAAGACCAATGGCTGGAAACTGAAGCAAGGCAAATTCGGACCAAAAAAGAAGGTGCATATTCTTAACAGCAAGGATAATTAATCATTTGGAATGATTTACACAGGATTGTGCTGGATTCTCCATTAATGGAGATTTTTAAATCAAAACTAAACATTTTTTTAAAAGAACTGCTCTGCTGCAAGCACAGCTTTTAATCTTGAAACACGAATTTCTAGGGGCTCGATTATATGAAAAGTAGTGAGACAATCACAACAATACCTCTTGGCTCTAAAACTGGTCAGTTTAGGAATCTACATCAATCATGGGTTTATATGCTTCTTTGTATAACACTTGGAGAATTTCATTTTGGTTTTGCGATGAAATTTGGTTTCCTACATATTCACAGGATTCCAGGTGTCAGGGCTTTAAAAACCACAGTGCAATAAAGGCAAACATAAGTACTTTCAAAAGCAGAAAAAGTCAGGATTAGTCACAGGATGAGATTCAGTTCTAAAACCATAGCGATCAAGAGAAGAAGCACTTGTTACAGCTTTTCATTTTACAATTTTATTATTTCAAACCCCTTAGGAATGAATATTCCTCATTGGCCTGATAAAAATTCATAGCAACAAAGTTAATAAAATGTCTCATCACCTGACAAACCTAGTAGGAAGTATTTTAAAAAATCTGTTTTACAAAGTAATCCCCCAAGCCCTTGTGGCACAATCAAAGAGTTAACTTCAAATAGTCAGAGGTAGTGGACTGTCATCCTCTGTGCCAAAAGATGACCCGTTAGCCTTCAGAAGAAAGTCAGGAAAAAGCTGGGAAAATGGTTGTTGAGAAATGAAATGACAAGAGAAACTCTGAGCCTCCAGTTCTCTGAATCTATGAGTTACTATTTTCTAGAAATCTTTTGGCTTTCACCAGTACTTATTAGACAAAGTATCTCCTCATTTTAATGCTATCACCGAAGGCCAGATGGTACTGTCAGATCGATGTTATCTGTCTCCAGAATTTGCCTTAAATTAAGTCTGTCTTCTCTTTCGGTGTTTGCACCCAAGCACCTTTACCATCGATGGGAGATGACTCCACATTCCAGCATAAGAACAGTTCCCTTTCTGCTCTGACGGGTATTTAGTGACCTGCGTGGTTGAGATCTTTGTGGAAAAGGCTCGGTCATGTGCTACAGCTGCAAAATTGGTGTATAGCATAGCCCAAACCAGGATGGCTGATTGCCTTTCAACAGGCATCGTGCTTTCTTTAAAGTAAATAAGTTAGTGGCTGATCTCTTTGGTGTCTGCCCACAGGTATACTCTTTCCAGTGAGGAAGTGGACCAGAATATTTTTGGATGTTTTCGGAAGAGCTGGCTAAGGAGCTTGATTCATGTTTTGAAGCCAGTTCCAAGTACTTTTAAATAACTTTTAATGGATCACTTTTTCAAAAGGGAAGGAATGTCTACACTTTCCAAACATTACTGTGAACCTGCACACCCATATTTACATGTGCACATCCTGCAAATTCGCAGTCATGCTGAGTCACTCAATATATCACCAGCACCAGGTTAATGGCACAGCTATGCACTGCAGAGACGGGTTGTGTGAATGCCAACGGTACTTAAGTGCATGTGCTTCCCAAAACAAGTGGGCCTTAAAGAACACGGCTCCTTACATCTTGCCTTGCATGTGGGACAATGAAGCACAATGAATAGAGGGTTTATGACAAACTGGTCTGCAAAAGACTTTCCTCTAGATGTGTTTGTATTTACACCATGCTTCATTGGCAAGCATTACTTTCCAGCTGGGGTTGTACTGCTCTTGCAGCTTGTGCACAAAGTAAGCTCCCAGCAATTTTCAGCCTGAGCTGAAAATTTCTCCCTTGCAAAAAGCAGTATCTGGCTGAAGAATTTCAGCTCTGATACTATGTATAAATTCCCTTTTTCTGAAGATCATTTTCCTTCATTCTGTGCTACACTGTAATGACTCATGTGTATCCAGTATTCTTTATTCATTCTTTTGTAATACACAAGTGATTGTGTAATTAACTTTACAACATCTGGGAGTAAAAAAAAAAAAACAAAAAAAACTATACCAAGAAAAAAAGTTGCAAATGGGAAATAACCATGAGCATGAGATCATCTCTATATCACTGCAGACTTTTATTAATGTTTGACTCAAAGGGATCATTTTCTCTAGATTCCTTGGAATCTACTTCTTCATTTTCATCAACATTCTGGCAATATATTAAACATTCTCATGCATTTAATTCTAAAGTTTGCTGCTTTCTTTTTCCCCTTGGTTTGTTACTCTTTCTTAAAGTAAAAGAGCAGATTCTTTTTCCTTTCACCTCTGTACAGAATGCCTCAGATGTGACCCCTGGGTGCTTTAACTGGGGCTTGGCATCATTCTCAGCTGGTGCAGAGCAGTGCTGCCAGCTCCCTCCCACATCTGCTCCTCCCTGGGTGGAAAGAAGGAGAATAGGAAAAGGCATTTTGGGACAGGGTGGGGCACACCTGTGCTTGGCTAGCCCTCAGCTGGCACAGGGTTTCTTATAGTCTGAAACCATCTGGTATAAATTAGAGCTGTCCCTCCTTGGGTGCAGGAGGGGAAATCTGTGTCAAGAGGTCCAGATTTTGTGCTACATTAAACAATATGATCTGATGGTTGATGGAGATCACCACAAGAAGAAGGGAGAGGCAGAACATGTCCTAGGGTAGCATAAAGTTTTGATTTGTGTCAGTTTGGGATGGCCACTTCACTCGAGTGGTGAAATCATGGTAAAGTTATGAAGCTCATCCCACCAAGTATTTATACCATATGAGGACATGTTTTGCCCATGCCACAATCTCAGAACAGACACTAATTTATTTTTCTAATGAGGTGATGAAATTTCTCCTTGTATATTCTGTATCTCTGTAGATAGAGCCCTGCTCTCCTGATTAACAAGGCTTTGTCAACATATGAAAATCTGCTTTGCCATATAATCAAACATATTTGTTAGACATTTGGAAGGATGAGGAGTTCAGAGCTTTTTGATAGAAAGGCGTACTGCACGCTTTGGAGCGTGGAGGAGACAGTGGTTTGACAGCAGACCCTGTGCTTCTCTGCAAGGTGTCTGCTGACTCCAGCAGCCTGCTCAGCTTTCAATTATTTGGCCCCAGACCCTCACCGAGCAGTGAACAGCATCTCCAGCGGCCTCTGGAAATTCCTGTACCTCTCTGGCTTTACACACCCTGCTGCCACCTTCATCCCCCTTGCCAGGAGAAAGGCCACAGGGGAGCCACTGGGGGAACTGCAAGGGGAATGGGTCCATCTTGGCACAGCCACGGGCAGACCCCAGCAGAGTCCCCCTGTCCCAGGAACTAACCTGGCCGCTGCCTCTGCTCGGTAATGTCTATGCTTTCTGCAAGACAGAGGGCAGCTGTTTGCGCCAAAAGCTGCGGCCGGTGCTGGGTCCTCCTGCCGTACCCAAAGGATGCAGGGGGTTCTGTTTCCTGAGATCCTTCCTGCAGGGACTGACCTAAAAATGAACAGACTCCAAGATGCTGTAACAAGACTGAAAACTAGGAGGTTTTTGTACTTAACTACAATGTCATTGGAATAACTGAGAAGTGGTGGGCCAGCTTGCTGTCGTGGTTTAACCCCAGCTGGCAACTAAGCACCACGCAGCTGCTCACTCAATTCCCCCCACCCAGTGGGATGGGGGAGAGAATGGGAAAAAAAAAGGGTAAAACTCATGGATTGATTGAGATAAGTACATTTTAATAGAACAGAAATGAAGAAACTAATAATGATAATAATAACAATAATAAAATTACAATAATAATAAAAGGATTGGAATATACAAAACAAGTGATGCACAATGCAATTGCTCACCACTCGCCAACCAACACCCTGTTAGCCCCCGAGCGGCGATCCCCCCAGCCCCACTCCCACTAGTTTATATACTGGGCATGACATCACATGGCATGGAATACCCCTTTGGCCAGTTTGGGTCAGCTGCCCTGGCTGTGTCCTCTCCCAACTTCTTGTGCCCCTCCAGCCTTCTTGCTGGCTGGGCAGGAGAAGCGGAAAAATCCTTGACTATAGTCTAAACACTACTTAGCAACAACTGAAAACATCAGTGTTATCAACATTCTTCGCATACTGGACTCAAAACCACAGCACTATACCAGCTACTAGGAAGACAATTAACTCTATCCCGGCTGAAACCAGGACATTTGCACACCTGGGGTGGCTGCGAGGGACAGATACCAGCTCTCCAGGAGGGACCGGCAGGGAAGAAGAAGCCAAGGACCTTGCTGTCTCTGTGAAGGAGCAGCCTGGGTACAAGGAGCTCTTCAGTGAGACGCATGATGGGCTGGTGGAGAGCCTGTGGGTCAGGGGAGAGGCCTGTAAGGGGGATATCGTGATGGGAGGGTATTACAGATGTACCATGAGGGCGAACAAGTGGATGAAGTCCACTTCAAAGCACTGGAGGAAGCCTCTGAAGCACAGATGCTGGTTCTCATGGGGGAGTTTAACCTCCCCTACATCTGCTGGAAGAACAGCATGGCAGGACACCAGCAGTCCAGGAGGTTTCTGGAGGGTATCAGGGATAACTTCTTGAAAGAGGAACTGGGTAGGCCAACAAGGGTTGACCCACAGCTGTACCTGCTATTGACTGACAAGGAAGAACAGGTTGGGGATGTGGGAATTGGCAACAGCCTTGGCTGTAGTCACCGTGAAATGCTGGGAGTGAGGTCCTGGAGGGAGCGAGGAAGGAGAGTAGCAGAGAGCAGACCCTGGACTTCAGGACAGCAGATTTCAGCTTGTTTAGGAAATTGGTAGGTGGGATCCCAGGGACACAGCTTTGAAAGGCAAAGGAGCTCAGGAAAACTGGCAGGCCTTCGAGGACAGCATGCTCCAAGCACAAGAACAGTCCATTCCAGTACTCATGAAGACAAGCAGACATATCAGGAGACTGCTTTGAGTAAGCAGAGAGCTCATGATGGACCTCTGATGCAAAAAGGCATCATATAGCGGGTGGAAGCAAGGATGTGCTATGAACAAGGAATTTAGAAATATTACCCAGGCATGTAGGGGTAGTGTCAGGGAAACCAAACCTTGCCTAGAGGTAATGCTTCCACGTGACATCAAGGGTAATAGGAAGGGTTTCTACAGCTACATTGGTAGTAAAAGGTTGAACAAGGGAAATGTGGGCCCATTGCTGAATGGGAGGAGAGGCTGAGTGACGATGGACAGAGACAAGGCTGAGATAGATGCCTTTGCCTCTTTGCTGAATCTGACCCTTGTGCTACTATCTGTATGCTAATAAAATAGTTTACTATGAAGTAATCTGTCACACTCATGAATTGTTTTATTGTGAAATTGTTCATGTTTACTATTTTAAATAAATCTTGTGTACTCATGACTGCAACATCTGGAAGCAGGAGGGTAGGAAGAGGAAAAAATAAAGCTTTGTTAGTTCTATTTTTACTCCAGTTCTCATTCTCTCAATGTACTTAATAATAGCAGTGATCTTAAGTTGAAGCTGCATTTCTATACCAGCAGAAAAAAAAAAGCACAAGCACACAGGGTCTTCCCAGTGGTCACTGTGAACATCTCCAGCTCATGGAGATGTTTTTCACTGAAATAGTTTATCAGGGGCAGAATTTTTTTACACAACAGCACCTCATTTTTTTCTCTGCTGTGATGCAACCCTCTAGCTATAGGTGACTGAAAGCCCACTGAATTCCTTCCATGGAGTTCAGTGGGCTCCAGAACAGGACCTGGAGCCCTCAGGAATTGAAGTTGGCTTTCCTGAAAAGTTGGATGCTGCTCTTCCCCTCTCCGAGCCTCTGACTTCTCCCACGCAAGCACCAGAGGATCCCGGTTCAAGTACTGTGGGCCAGTCCTGAAAAAAGAGCGTGCTCTGGGATAATGTGAGACGCTCCTGTCCTGACAGCAGGGACTCGTCCGCCAAGTCGCCGTACATCTGTGCACGTCTCCTGGGCTTCGCAGGCGGCTGCAGAGCACGCGTGCCGGCCGTCTGGCTTTCTCCCCTAAGTGAGGGAGCTTCAATATGGGAGAACGGGGGCCTCAGGTCCAAGAAGTCGGGAGGAAGTGAGTTAGTGAGTTAAGGAGGAATTTGAAATGGAGAAGGGAAAATATTTGGCAGATAGGAAGAGGCCAAAATGTTCCAGGTGTAAGGGACAGTATGAGAGGTGATGCAGAAACGAGCAGGAGGGGAAGAAGTCTGAGATGCAGGGAGCCTTGTAAGCTGCTCGCTCTGAAGTCCCAGGGATGTGCCTTGCTTTTAAATCTCCAACTGCTTTTTAAGGAGTGAGGAGTGAGGTCACTTTCTTAGAAAATTTCCTAGGACTATGGCCCAACACATGAAAATCCTGTTAAAATATACAGGCTTGCTGCACTAAGCCCATAATTTTAACAGGTCGGTTGTTTTAACAAGACCTATTTCAGAGTGCAGACCTATTTTCTGAAATATGTTTTGGATTAGTGCGATGGAAATGCGTTGGTTTTATAGGTCAATTCTCTACTGTAAATTGCTTCTCACTTGTAATGGATTTTTATCCCCTAGCAGGTTCAGTCTTTTAACAGGAATTCATTGGACAGACACACAAGTAGTTCAGTCTCAAAATAAAAGCCACTTCATGATGCTAACAATAATAGTGGACCTCGCTCTAGCGGCTGGATCCTCAGCATCAGTGGGATGGTTACTCTTGCTGCATTGCCACCCCGCTACCAGTCCTGAGCCAAGCCAGTGGCCACTAAAACCTTATGGCTGTTCTAAATTACACTTAGCTGGAGAAGCCCCCAGAGGAGGTACTCTGCATTGGGAGAAAGCAGGAACACCATTCTCCTATGCCCCTTTCTTCCCAATATAGCTGTCCTGCAGACCTCATATATCCCTGGGAGCTTTCCCTGGGCCGAGGGGCTCCCACCTCGCTGCTCACAGCAGCTCTGGGCTGCAGGAACTGGGTGAAGCGAGCTTGAGGGAGCTCCATCATGAATGTTTAGCTCTGGGCTAACACGCTCATTGCTAGTGTTTCCCAGGATGCAGGTGGATGGGATTCACCTCACCTAACTCAAACCACACGCACGCGAGACATCTGGTCTGGACACGTTGCCTGGGCTCCTGCTTCAGCGGGGGCAGCAGCGGGGCCCGAAGGAGAGGAGTCCCCCTTCCCACCGCCTCCCACTCCTGCCCTGCCATGTCCCGGGGCTCAGTCCCAGGGAGAAGTTTATCTTTCTCCAAGCATAGCTTGAGCTGGACATCCAACTTTAAGAAGCCTAACATTAGGAAATTAACCCTATCCTCTGCGGATGGCCTCTCGCTCCCCGTTTTTGGTGGGGAGAGAGGCATCTGCCATACAGGGGATGGGTTTTTGTGGCTGTGGCAGAATTGCACCTGGGAATCAGCTGAGGGACAACATTGTATGGATAAGTGGTTCACAGACTTGTCCTTTACCTCTCAAAAACTCTTGCAACATGTATATTTTGATATGGGTATATTTTACGCAGACACTTTTCAGTTATGTCTTTAGCCCTTTACATGCTGCTTACTACATGTCACTAATATTTTCCTGTAAATAGGGGTACTCAGTGGGGGTGGAATGTTTTCACGGACTAATGAAATTGTTTCCTGAGTCCAGAGGCAGGAGATTGAAACTATTTACTAAATTAAGACAAAGCAAACAACCTCCCCACCCTAAAAAGATGAAGTGTTAGTTTCTATTGCTTTGGAAGCAAAACATTTCAGCTTCTTGTTAGGAAATGACATTTTGAATGTTGGTTAATATTTTTTAAGAATTAAAGAAAAAAAAAAAAAGCTTAAGAACCAGGAAAAAAAGTTTTAGTTAATGTTAAATGAAGCGTTCTGCACTGATACAAAATAAGCTTTCTGTTCTGGTTAGAAGATTTTTTTCCTCTGTCGTATGTTTTTTTTTTTTTCATTTGGCCACTGAACCAAAAAAATTCAACTGTGGCCTGAGCTCAAGTTTATGTTTTGAATGCTAATGGCCACAAGAAGAATAACTCAATGTAAATAAGTTACATTTTCAAAATTAATGAGGTCTGCTAATTGAGTTTATCCAGGTAATAAAATCCATCTAATTAAATGTATCCATCAAATATAGTTCTTCCAGTTCTATAAAAAATATATGTTTCTTTGCCTGTATATCATCTGTGTGGAGATAATGAATACCTTGTGACATTGGGGTCATAGGTCAAATCCCAGACCTTATTACAAATCTAGGGAAAATTACTTTTTCACTGACCTATAGTACGACCTAATAGTCTAGGAGGAGTTAAAGGCCAATTGTTCATTCAGCATTGCCAAATAATATATATATAAGTGTATATATATATTTAATAACACTGATGCAATGAAAACTTACTGCTGTAGATATGGATTTACAGCACGTCCACAGGGATTTCTCATGCAGATCTCAAGATGTCAAAAAACAACATAACAGCAACACTCTGAAGTGCATGTTTGAAATGAATGATGACAGACCTTGGTGTGTGGGGTAGGGTTTTATTGTTCCTCCAGCGATTTGCCATAGCCCCGGATAGTGCATCTTTAACAACTCTAGATGACAAGCCTTTCTCACACTTTTAAGGATGCGGGTTAATTGCAGCTACTTTTGCTGGCTGCAAGGAGACAAGGTGTTCGAGGGTGTCACTCCACGCGGCAGCGCCGCCGGTGCCAAAGCCTTTTCGGGAGATGCCAGCCCTCCTTGCTGTGGTTGCAGCTGGTGCCGCAGCGTGTGGGGCTGGGCTATGAAACTGAGCCAGGGAAATGATCCAGGTCCTTAGAAAAGCCCTTGGGAAGGGGCACCTGGGGTTGTGGGGAGTTTTTCTTGCTCGGCTCTACAGCACAGCCCCTCACATGACTGCACCGGCAGGGAAGGATGGATGAGCCACGTGGCGTGCAGGACCAGGAGCAGAGAGCAGGGCCAGGGGAGCAGTGTGGCCACTGAGGACCTTGTAACGTCCCGAAATCGCACCCTGAAAGGTTACACCAGCCAAAGGTGCTGGCACTCCTAAGAGAGCAGTTTTGATTTGAGGAGGAGCCTGCTGCCTTTTCTGTGGCTGAAGATATTGTCCAGCACCAGTTATTATCAGACCTTTCGTAAGAGCCTCATGCGGTCAGAATGGGGGAGCCTTAAATAATCACACATGTTTTCCACATTCATTTGCTCCCTTCTTTCAAGGCTCAGCCACATTCTCAGCACGCAGGTCATTCACACGCGTCTTTCTTGGCAAACTTTTCTCCCGAATCCCTTCCAGCCTGCTGCACAATAACATCTCCCATGTTTCCTTCAATGGCCGTGTTGAACAGGATCCTGTGCATTTGAGCCTGCCTTGATTTGCAGGTCTGCTGCCCTATAATGACTGACAAACAGGCCACAGATTACTTCCATTTTATGACTTGAGTTTAGGGAAATTGAGCATCCTAATTAAGCACAGATGTAAGGTTAAAGTGTAGAACAATCTCGACTGGTTTTCATTTAAGTCCCTTTCTGATTCATTTGGTTCCATAAGAGAGTCACAATTAGAAAAAAATATTTTGTCAATGTTGAAAGACATGTGATGTAGAACTGATTGGATTAAATCTGAGTTCATGTGAATTTTGGCAAATTCAATTAGGAGAGGCCCTTGCAAGTACTCTGTGGAAAACCTCCAATGGCTTTGCAAACTGTATTTGGATTTTCCAGTCCATAACGCTGCATGTGTTGACAGCGCGCCATCCCCATGTAATGTGCAAGCATTACAAACAAGTTTCTTCACTTTGTGGGAACCATAAGGTCAGGCGTAGAGCGAAACTGCAAACCCAGGCTCATTTGAGGATTCCCAGACCCTGCAAAAGACCAGGTGAGCATGGGTTAAGGGTTGACGCGAGGAAAGACCTCCGTGAATGGCTTCAAACTGTTTGTGGTGGTACAGACGTCGTAGGCTAGGTGGGAGAACTTTCTGAAACGGGGGTGGCTTTCTGTGCAATTATTTGTCTCATGGCTGGGACAAAAGGACCTTAATTTCTGGCAGCAATGTCTACATGCCACTGCTGTGAAAAAGTTTTAATACCTGATATTAAAATGTCTTATGAAATGGCTTTCTGGGTCTGAAGATGGTGGGTCTGATCCTGCTACTTTTTGACAATCATCTGGTTGCTCCCAGCTCTGTTTCATAACCTTTTTGTTGGGAAAATATTTGCAAAAGTACCTCTGTCAAGCCAGATCTAGGGGTTTGGTTGGGGTTTTTTTTGCGGGGGGGGGAAGGGTGGACGGAGATGGAGATCGACTGAGTTTTGTCCAAACCAAATCTTGCTCCCCCCAACCTCTCCTCCACAAGCAGACAGAACAAAAATACCTCCCTGTTGGAGGTAATAAGACCGAAAAGATTTGCTTTTATTTTCTGACTTTGTTAAAGATAAAATCCGGCTCCTGGCTTCTCCTATGCTACGCAGGAATGTGCATCAATTTTAATACTGGTAACATATGTCATCAGTTTATATTATTTTTAATAATCCTTTGTTCTGCCTGTGCTGGCAAAACACGATCACCAGGACTCCTTTGGCTTGATAACCGTTCTGTACGAACCAACGGACAAACAAGCACAGCCTTGTTTTTAAAAAGCAGTTGTTTTCCTTCCCTTAGAAATGTGATGTTTTGTTATTGATGCAAAATGGATTTGCCTTTCTCAAGTCTCTCTCTCTTCTCCAGTCAGGCACTGGATAGCACTACAAATAAAAAACAAAACAAAACAATAAAACCAGCACGTTAAAATGGACCCCTGCAATACAGTCAAAATAGAAAGCAAGGAGAAGGCTTGGTGAGAGAACCACGAAACTCGTTGGCCGTTTCCCATCTCTCCCCGTGGTGGGGGACTGTCACGTGTGCCCGATGGGGGTAAAGTCCCCTTTTGCTGTGGCTTTCTAAGAAGCCTCTAGCTGTGTTAGCTTTGCCTAAGCGCTTGAACTGATTTCAGAAGCTTTAGAAATAACTGTTGCTTTTTTATTCCATTTACAGAGCTCCTTCTTCTTTTCGTTTTCTTTTGTAAA
Organism: Haliaeetus leucocephalus; assembly: GCF_000737465.1. NCBI lineage: Eukaryota > Metazoa > Chordata > Aves > Accipitriformes > Accipitridae > Haliaeetus > Haliaeetus leucocephalus. Next base: position 3,937,462 of record NW_010973148.1, on the reverse strand, counting down.
ATATAGGGGGGGAAAGTCACTTCATGCTTTTCCTGAAAACAAAGAAGGCGAAGGCCCCCTCCATGAAACCCCCCCGAAACGAGCAGCCAAAGATATCTCTGTTGTGACGGAGCAGCTATTTAGGCTGGAGCAGCCGTGGCTGCAGGTCTGGCTCCTCCGCGTTGAACACGAGTTTCAGCCATGCCCAGATCAGTGGCTGAGGCTCCCGAGCAGGCTGGGTCCCTTCGCAATGTTACCTCGCGGCTCCTTCAGTCCTGTCAGCTTACAGTGAGGACAAGTTTATGCCTTACCTGCACCCAGAGTCCCCCAAATCAAAGCTGTTTCTGTTTTCACCTTTTATCAAAATTTTTGTGTTTGTTGATTCTGCCAGCAGCAAGAGTTGTTTATATTGACCCTTTCCACTGCAACTCCCTTCTTCTGTGCATCTACCAGTATTGGCTCGTGGCATTCAAGTTTGTATGAAAATGTGGCAATTCAGCTTGCTGATGCATCTCAGACTCCTGCTTTTTATTGACAGTTCTCCCTCTCAGCACAATTTTCCCTCCTGGAGTAAACTCTGGGCTCCACTGAGTCAGTGGGAATTTTGCCTTTTCCTTTCATCAGGCCAAGATTTCCTCTGTCATCTTCAGATACCATCATGAATTTGCTCCCTCTTTTATCATCTCTGCCTGCTTTGAAACTTGCTTCCTATACTCCTTAAGTACTCCGTTTCTGTTTCTTCCAATGCCCTTCCCCTTAAACGCTGTACTGTGGTTGAAAGTCCTTGTAGGGAAGCCCGGGGAAATTTTCGCTGGAAAACCTTAAAATAATACATGCAATCTTCTGCAATCTGGTATACCACAAGGCAGAAGAGGAAATTACACTCAGATCTTTTGTACCATTAGAATTGACACAGAGATTAATCCTTCAGACTTAGGTGCAATCTGAGCTGGCTCTTCCACCTCTCTAAGTTTTGAACGTGTAATTATGTCTCTGTGGGGAGAACATGGATAGATTTTGTATGACACAATTATTCTTCCCCTTGTCTGGCCATCACGAACAATGAGGCCAACTTTCTTGATACTTCTTTGGAAGGGTGCATGCAAATCCCATTAACAAATTAAATGCTATGAGGAAAATCTTCTTGAAGCCTTGCTGTAGTTGTTGGGAAGCCAAGATGGGTCATATTGCAAACTTGAAAAGAAAATGACTAAGCTAGTCATCTCTGTTTTGGAAAGAAACTTTTCCTTGGAGGTGCTTTGGAGGCATGTAGGAGTGTTTATTTGTCTGGTATATGTGAATTATTTGGTTACATCTTACTGAACTGTGGATTATTAAGTTATTTTTTATTGAAGTACTTTTTCAAATCCTCTGTAGGCAAACCAGTTCATACTGGTATGGTCTTAGTATGTTATTGTTAAAATAGTACACAACATGTTACCTTTTTTTTTTTTTCTTTTTCTATAGTGCTGTTCCGGGATTTTGTAGAATTAGCAAATGTGAAGCTACCGCTTGCCTCTTCTTACCATTCAAAGAGATAGATTTTGAAGTTACTTGCCTAAAATGGCAGCAATGCCACAGGTTCCACCAAAATCAGTTTCCGCATCAGTTGCCTGGGATTTACGAACCTAATTTTTATTGAATTGGTAGATTGTAGGACATCACTTCTGAGGCAGGGCTGACTTATTTGGGTGTACTGACAACAGCTACTTTTTAGCACCAGCTTAAGCACGTAACTTTAAAACTTAGCATCATACAGAGACCGCTGGCGGGCAGATGGAGCCCCTGAAGCACAGCTCTGTTAAGCAGTATGTGGGATCACATCGAACTTGAGAACCTTTGCTCCCTCCCTGTAAGCTATTACATGTTTCTGTCTAAATATCTTTTATCTGGCTCTGTCTTCCTTCACTGTACAGAACGCGGTTTCTGGAAAATGTGCCTTTCAGAGACACTGAGACAGATGTCTGTCCAACTTGCATTGGTTTTGCATGGGTATGAAGTCCACAAGCAAAATTTGTCCAGGAGGATGTGATTTCAATCCTGTTTGGAAATGACAGAGTAAACAAAATAACCACTCTTATTATCATAAACACACAAAACCTGTGCCACAGCTGACATGGCAACAGATTTCAACACATTCAGTGTTGAATCCTTGTTTATTGGGCTTGTTCACTCACTCATGCACAAAATCCAGCTCGTAGTCAAAGTCATGCATCTCCCAGCCTGTAGTGTGACTTGGTGCAATTCTGCTATACTAATTTCGAACTCATTAAGAAAAAATCCAAGCATCATATTACTCTGTGCATTGCATATGTACATGGAAGCAGCTAATAAAGTCCATGCTCGTGCCAGGCAGGAAGGGGAAATTTGCAGCCTTGTTAACACTTTTGAAATGAGGGGGAGAAAAATCTCAACTGGACGTGCGGATCTGTCTTCTTACCACCACAAGATGGATTCTGCCTTGTGCCTTTGCAGCCAAGCAAAGAAGCAGGACCAAAAGCTGTCCTAAAAATGGCTTGTATTAACTAGCTTGGAGACGCACCAACCATGTCATTTCCAAGGAACTGGTTAGAAATTTTTCATCCAGATCGGAAATGACCTGAATGGAAAGAAGATGTTGCCAAACTGTTAACAAATTATTCATGCCCACCCTCCTCCTGTTTTCCTGTAGTTGTCCTTCAGCCTGACTCATCTCCTCCTGGAATCATTGGACATCCCTCTCCTGGATTTATTGGAATCTTATCTGGTCCTTTGCTTTTTATCTAGAATTTCTGAGAAATTTTTGTGCAATTTTGTGAGTTAATGTAAAAGTAAGCATTTATTGTATAGAGAATAAATACTGAAAAGCAAGACTGTTTTATGTAAAAATCATTCTGCTGTGGACACTGTGCACACAATCTAATAAAACTCTTAGGAACACATGAGAGAAACATGGGGTCCTTCACTTTGGGGTGAATTTTACATGTAAGACTGTAGCTACACTGAGATCACACTACGAAACAGCCTACTTTATACATCTTGCATTGAAAACAAAAGGTAGAACTTCATTGAAATAATCATAAAACTATTTTTCCTATACTAACTACAGCTGTGGGGCATGTTTCTATGGAAACAGTTTTCCTTATGTGCTTCTCTATAGCTAAAGGTCTCAAATGGACCTTCTGTCTACTCATTGCTTGTATAAACTGCAGATTCTGTACAATAATCTCTAACACAGATCAGCTGAATCTCCTGATATGTGTCAGAAAACATTATCAGGAGGCAAACACCAGTTATTGCAGGTTCCCATAAATTTATAGATAATCAGGTCCTTAGTGGCAAGTTGGCATCTTAAGTGTAAGGAGTGTATTGAGGAGTTTTGATTAGAGGTCATTGTCCTATCCAAAGCTGTAACACACAGCGATGAATTCTGTAGCTTCACTTTTTCTGTACAAAGATTTATGTTGCTTTGATTTGAATAATTTATGCTGCATACTGCATTCTAGATACCAGACGCTAAAAACAATTTGTTCTTTGTTGACATAAGTAAAACACTTGCAAAACTGCTGATTAAATGAGCCATGCACCTTAATATTTTCCATATTGTAAACCATTGCTGTAGAAAAAGAAGGCATAAGTAAAGCTGATATTCTTTCAGTGATACCTGACAGTACAAGCTAGTTGGTAGATAAAGCCACGTAGATAGAGAAACAGCTGTTATTTAAAAACATAAGATAAATTACCCACATTTTTTTATATCCTCAAATTATAAGCTACTAGTCCATACTGTGCAAGCTGTCTTTATATTATTCACATTCAGAGACACTTAAATGTAAAGGTATACAAATGCAATCTTTTTTTTATATGCCTGTGTACGGATAGTAATCTGTGCATGAATAATGCAGAAGCAGTTAGGGTTATAGAGACCAATACATACATGAGTGGATTTTATTCGGTTCACTAGAAGGCAATAGGTACATTTACATTTATTGTAAGAACTGAAAGGATTTGTTTTCAAACTGTGGGATGTTATCGTCGGTAAAGCATGGGCCACAGTCATGCACATGGTTACCAGAATAAAATTGTGTTATAGCTGCTTCTAATAGATTATGAAAATGGCAGGCAATAACTTTTGAGTCCATGGTGTTGCATAGGAGGGTAAGGCTCATCGTATCTTACTTTAGAGTTAAGCATGACTCTGAGAGAGCTGCTTGGGATTTTTCTGGAGCGGGCAAAGAAGAACCTTCAGAAAGTGAAATTGAGCTATCCCTCTGGGGCATGCAGCATGGGCTGACATGGGTGAGAGAAATGAAACAGCACAAATTCCCCCCTAGGGGTGACAGCCTCTTTATGCAGTATAGGACAAGCAGCCCACACCACCACCTTTAACTGGACACCTAACTTTTAGATGAGTAAATTCAGGTGATGTGAATGCAGTTCTACTTCTCATTACTCAATACCCTCAATGTTACAATTTAAAATGTGATTAATTTATGCATTTAATTTAAAATCAACTTCACTTTTCATCGGCAACATTCTCAGTTTACCCTGTGCTTCAGGCAAAATAAACAGGCAAGTCTGATATTTTATGTAATAAATTCCTCTTTCTGGTTCCATTCTGTGACACAGTGTTCCCTGGACTTTTTTTCATGGGAGACTTTTACAGTTTATACTTTACATATAGTACATAGCTGGCAAGCGTACATCCTACATGAATAAGTGTGCTTGGGTCAACCTGCCTGGGCAGGCACACTGAATTCTGGTAATGGGTGGCAGAGAGCAATGAGCAAGGAGAAGTGCACTGTGTGCTCAAACACAGCTCTGCTGTGTTCGGAGAACATCTGGGGATTGAGGACAACGTCCTGGTTTAATATTGTGGGGAAACTGTGTGTGCAGTCCACGCACCCAGTCCCTGCTGCCGCCACGGGGTGTTATCAATCAGCCATGTGTTGGGAGGAAAAGTCCACGCTATAAAAACAGCTACAGATTTCCTGAACTCACCATTATTATGACTGTTTATACCAGGGCGGCATGTGCCCAGAGTAACCGAGGGTTACTCTAACCATTTTGGAATCAGGCTGTGGCCTCCTGAAGGAGTCTGTATGTGGAGTAATTCCATTTATTCCTATGGAATTTAATTACATCTTTTCCTGGGTACTCAAAAGAGGGGGTTTGCTTGTTTATTTGTCACACCTCTCTTACATAAATTCAACTTCATGGCTTTTACTATTGTTCAAATAGCTAGGGGTTTTATTTCCCCCAAATGAGCAGTTGGAAATGTGTGGAACCCTGAAAGCTTTGTAAAAACACATTCAGCATGGGGAAATGGTGTGGAGTGAATAAGAGGCTGTGGATGACATTGGACAAAATAAGGGGAAACCTGTGGAAAAAGAGGACCCTGAAAAAGGTGAGTTTTGTCAGAAGGACAGAAGGGACCTAAATAAATAGACACACACACACACACAAAAGAATCCTAAAATCCTTCTTGCCTTGTTTATGCTTTTGAATCACTACCAGACACTTTTCAACCAGTTTATTTATATCAGCCATCTGAGAATATCTCAGACCAATGAAACATCTCAGAATCACATTACAGGCAGCTTTACTGAAATTTTAAATACCTTTTAAAAAAAAAAAATTAAGAATTACTTACTGATGAGTTACAAGTACAAGAGGATTACAGACAATCATTAAAAAAATACGTACTTATTCCATTGTTAGGTCTCACTTGTTTCACTGTCAGGCTTAGTAGTTCAATACTCTTATCTCCAGACTGCTTCTAGTAACTTGTGCAAAAGATAATTATTAAGGACATATGGCCTAACCCTGAAACATTTGCTATCCTGCATTTTTTTTTTTGCAATTTCTTTCTTTTTTCCTTTTTGTTAACATACCCATATATAACCAAGCCTATCGAAGCTCTAGTTAAGCCCCACGCACCTGCTTGAGCTTACTCCCCTTGTCCCAATAGTCAAAACAAATCTCTGTTAAGGTTAAATGTGAAGAAAATGAATAAGCAAGGAAAACTGCATTAAAAAGAAGGCTCTCTGGAGCCGAGCAGAGCAGTGGGAGCCAGAAACACCTCTGGTCCGTAGCCTTCTTTGTCCCTGACAGAGGCCAATTGTGCAGGAAAAGCTTCCAAATCTGAATGCCGGCATCTGGGAGTCCCTGCGCACCGAGTGCTCGCTCCTGGCCCTGGTTGCCTGAACCCACACTGATGGTCTGAAGCCTCTTCAGCCATTGAGCTAAGTCTCTTCTGGTTCCCATCGCCTTTAACACCAGTGTTTCACTAGCTAGTTACCGTTCTGCATTTTCCACTCCAGTGAAGAGCCACTCTGTTGAAATGGTTTGTTTTCATCATTTATAAATGCTCCTTTCCACTATCACTGTAGCACACTCCATGTCAGTGTGCGTTTAAGCTATCAGCACCTGTATCTCAACTTACCCTTTGAATTATGCAAGAGTTGCAAGGGCTGCCTATCGTAATGTCATCTTCATTAATCAGCCTTTTAATTTTGCAGTGTATTGCTGCTAGGGGTGAAGAAATGCCTGCTTTGGGTTTGGCTTTCATTGTAGCTGTTTGCTTCCATACTTTAGTTAGTACTTTCTGTGGGATCCAGGAACCCGAATAAAACCTCTATGCCAAACGTTGGTCTATTTGTTCCCTGTTCCCGTCGCAATTAATTAAGGTAGTATACTGTTGCAGCCGTGCAGCAACAATGTAGCAGAGCTCAAGCTGAGCAGTGAAGGCAATTTTGTTTTGCAGCAGAACAGGTCTGGCTGGCTCATGCTCTCACACCCACAGGCTCCCAAGCCCCAAGTCTTGGGTGCCTACAGACCGGCCAGTGTTCCCGGATTCCCGATTCCCTGACAGGCAGAACAAGAGGTGCTGCCTGGTGACTCCTTTTCACATCTCTTGGGGTTTTAGACTGGTGGTCATGTTCTGGTTTTGGATGTACCCCCCCCCCTGCCCCCCTTTTAGGAGTTGTCAACGATTATCCTCTTTCTTCTCTTTTTCCTTCCTATCCCACCTCTGGCATCATTGGGATTTATTCTTTCTCCTTTGCCTCTCTTTTTCTGGATGTTTTGAGGCTCCAGTCCCATTCTCGCCCCCCCCCACCCCCCCCTTTTTTT
>NW_010973148.1:3921646-3930360 GCF_000737465.1 Haliaeetus leucocephalus | reverse complement strand
GGGCCCCCCCCCCTTTCCCCCCCCCCCCCCCCCCGGTTTTGGCTTTCCTTTGTTTTCCAGAACTGAGAAGTTGTACATATATCTGGGATGACTTCGATGACCTGCTAGACTAGGTACTAAAAACATACATTCCTTCTACCTTTACTTTCATCTGGTGCTCCCACCCTGAAGCATTTCCATTCATTCTCCATTCAGACTGATTTTAATGTTTCTATTATGGATTTCTACACATTCAGGATGACAGATAACTGTAGGAGACATTGGTGGTGCCCATGAGGGATTTCTACAGTTCTCTGGAGATCTGTTCCTTCTTTGAACTTTTTAGTGGAGCTCTGAGCTTTGCATTATTCTCATAGAAATCTCTGCTCAATTGTGCTGGGAGCAGTTACCTGACACCCAGTGAATCTACTCCAGTCTGTCTGCTTGTTCCTTTGCACCCACTCCCACTGTGGAAAGCCTTTGGATGTGAGTTTGCAGCTCTATCAATAACATGGTTGGCAAATCTATCAGCTTATTTTCACACATTTCCACTCAAGCTGCATGTCCTTGATGGTCTCTTCTTCTTTCTGCACAAAAGGAGACCTGAATATAAAAAGTATTTGACATCAGTGGAAGAGCTGTGTGTTTGGACTAGAAGGTCTGCTTGCAATATCTTTTATTTACTCTTCTCCACACTCCCACCACTTTGATCCTATCAAAGAAATAGCAATTATTAGTGCAACTGCCACTTTAGTGTAGATGTTACATTGGCAAAGGGTATGTATAATTAATTTCTTGTTATTAAAATGCTTATCAGTCAGCTGTTCCCATGTCTGGTATCTCTCCACAGGCTTCAGTTTCTCACTTTTAAGGAGTTCAAAGTTACACTGCACCTTGCTTTGGGGTAAGGAAACTTTGCTCCTGACTGGCATCATCTGTGTACTTTATATAGTGGAAAACTAGTTAGTTTTTACACAAGGTACCACTACTGAGTGTCTTCAGTTGCCTTTAGCATCAGATATCGTTGCTTATTGGATTCACTGAAAGGCATGGCAAGTTGTAGAGAGCACAATGTCTGAATAAACAAAGATATTCCTACAGTTTTCTGAGGGGTAATGGATTCAGTATTCAGTACTTCATGCAAAAACTTTGGGGAGCCCTATCATCTCTATCTGCCACCAGGGACACAACAGGGGTAGCTGTGCTAGCACAACAGGGGAGCGTGTCGTGGCTACGTCTGCGTTAGCAAGTAGCCCATCCCTGCAGGAGCTGACCTCTAGAGCAAAAGGGTGCTGGGAACCCAACACCCATGTCATCTGCATTTCGGGGGGGGTCCTTTGGTCTGTATCTAGTCAGGTCCTGGGGAATGAATTCCCACTACTGATCAGTGTGCACCAAGGCAGCTCCGGGTGCACAGCTTCCAGTGGTGTCCAATGGTCATCAGATTTATGTGACAAACACACTCCTGGTCTGAGCTGAAAGGCTGGTGTGGACACACGGCTGTGCCCAGTATGGACTGGCTGCAGCGTCCTCTTCTTTGGGAGCGGGGAGGTGAAAGGGAGAGGGATCATGACTGGAAGGGGTGGAGAGGAGCTGTTTATATGGGCCATAGTAGATACCCAATTTAAGTACTGATGTTAGGAGGCTGATAGGCAAAGACTTTCTGCATGAAGGTATTCTCTGTTAGGGGGAGATTCAGAAAAAGGCCCTAAATTAGACGCTTTGAATAGACCCCTTGAGAGACTTGCCTCTGCCCCTGGGTGAGGCAGTGAGACTAGCCTCACAAATGAAACTCAGCAGCACGGATGTCTGTCCAGGCTCTGAGCTTGGTCTCCTGAACATAAATGGGGAGACTGGCATGTGAACCCACCTGAAAATTAATTCCCAAGGTCAAGCCTTTGAAAACATGTAGTGAAGCAGGCAGGCAATTACTAAGTATTTCAAGTGTGGTGATGCATCTAAATTCATTTCCCACTGACAAGTGTCAGGCAGTTCCACAATGAACATCTCACTCAGGGATGGAGTGTACTCTGCTGTTCTGGTTCAGGGGCAGTGGTGATACTGGTGGCTTTCAAATTTTACATCAGGGATTTATGGCCTGCATGTGCATCAGAAACATGGTTAATCATGAGCTGTGATTTTAGGATCATAGGATAATTCAGGTAGAAAAGGACCTCAGTAGGTCATCTAGTCCAGCTCTAAATGGGGTCAGCTCTGCAACTGACCTGTATGCGTTTACAGCTGTGTATGTCATGTAAGCTTTTCTTTTTGTTTCTTTTGAAGAATTTGTTTATGGAGACTATATACGTATTTTCCTAGTGAATGTTAATTTTTTTCCCCTGTACAATATGCTTTGTTTAATACTAAGGGAAGGTGTAGATGAAGGAGTCTATATTTACTTATGTAAAAGTGTAATTTTAACAAACTGAGAAAGCATTACTAATATTCTAGAAATCGTTTTGCTTGGCAAACAAATTTCAGATTTTTTTATAATAATTTTGGAAAGTCATTGCTTTGCCATTCTTTATGTTGAAAATAGCTTCAAGTAGCAGACCTAACTCTGACATCTTCTGTTGAACTTGGGCAAGCAGGAGAACCACATGAAGTCACCTGGTTTGCATCACACATCTAACTCAGAGGAAAAACTGGTTACTGCTGAGCCTTGTTACTGATCGATTGTCTAATAAAAAAAACAAAACCAAAGCAATGTTAAGAAATGTCTGTTCAGCCACCCCTGCCAAAAATCTTCCTTAAACTACAGTTTAGGATTAGCAAATATACTCATACAATTTTTCTCCCAATGGGCCTGTTTTATTTTAAAATCACTTTAGAAGTCATAGAAATTTGAAGTGTGCACAATTTACATTCGACATTTCATCCAATCTGTCTATTATGTCAGGATGATGTATCTGAACGTGAAGGATCTTGAGGCATAGGAAGGTTGCCTGGTAATGCACAAATAGACCACAAAGGGAGTTTTCTTCTCTCTCATTCACATTATGATTCTCTGAAGGACAATATCATTTTTATATCTCCTCCCTCAAGCAGCATGAAGTCTGTGTCCACAGAGCCTAAATATTTGCCATGGGAAAAGAAAACAACAAAGAGAAAAAAATCTAGTTTGAAAAATCTTAGAAAGTAATGGACAAAAAACACAACCATGTTTAGCGGTTGTTACTAGTAAGTTATTTTTAAAATTAATTGCATCTGTGTGCTTCTGGAACAACAATCACATGAGCTATTACGTCAAAATTTAAATAAGGAAAATTATTCAGAACACTCCAATACATTTTACTCATGTATTCATAAAAAGTAGGAATTAGTCAGTCCCAAACATTTACGTATGCATTTGACTGTCCAAACTATGAATATAGCAGATCCTCGACTCTTACTCCCTGGGTGTCATGCTGCATAGGCACACAAAGAGAAAGCAAGTCTGAGCTAAGGTGCTGGCTCGTGCGTTTCAGTGGCCGACGTCTACGTTCACTCCGCTCTCTGCGGGTGGGAAAAGAAGGCAACCTCTGGCAGAGGAACAGCAATAAACAGCTGGTGATGGTAACTTCTTAAACTGTTCCAGCTAGCTCTGCCAGATTTAATCTAATCATACCCCTCTTTTGCTGTAATGGAAAAAAAATCCAAAACAATTTGTAATTACTTAAACCTACCCTCTCGAATGCACTCTCTAATTTGAGGTGCCTCACCTTTTGGTGATTTAGGAGATAGGCAGGACGTGACTTTTTGAAGAGCACGGTACTTAACAACTAGGGTTGAAGACAACAGGAATTGACAACACACGCCACAGTTTTAAATCTGGACATGTTGCCTCAAATTAGGGAGGGAATAGAGACAAGTAAATGACTGGCCACTTTTAAAGCAGGGGCTCTGCTCTTCCCAGCCACCCCGGTAAAGGATTTCTGCATCTTTGTCATTCAAGCATAAGGTCTACATCCTGCAAGGGTCCTCTCATTCCACGAATCATCCCTTTTAAAATCATGGAACCATTTTGCTGTTTAGTGTTTCTGTCTTAAGAAGAGCAGTTATTTTGGGGTCTCTGGTGGTTCAGACCAATCTGCCAAGCAGAACAGATGAGATGGGTCAGTTTGGTGGACAGCAGTGATTATTAATTATTATTTCCATGTAATCTGGTAAGACCTTGTTCCCTGAGGGGCAGAGACCCCACAGAGAAGCTGTGAAGATACTTTCCTGCATTTGGCTCATGAGAACAAGATGTGACGAGCTCCGTGGCCAAAGGCAGAAAAAAAAGAGAGAACCTGTTAAACTTATTATCTGTGTTATGGAAAATGCCTAAGGGTCCCAAGGAACATGAAACTGCCAAGCAGTAGACACAACAAAAATAGAAGCAATGCCCTAAATTTTATAGACTGCGTAGATAAGGCAGACAAATGAAGAGAAGACAAAGTGTTCTGTTTAATTCCCATCTTGCAGGTGGGAAACTGAGGCAGAGAAAGATTAAAAAGTGACTCACTCAACAGCACACGGGAAATGCCTGGCAAAGCCACAGATCACAAACAGCAGATATTCCAGGTCTTCAGCATCATCAGCACCAAACCCTCTTTTGTACCCAAACCCTTCTCCTTCTGGCTTTCACTGGTGGTTTTTATCTGCACCAAGACTTTCATGTTACTGCAGAGCTGGCCTCCTGATTTCTTTTTTTCTGTACAAAAGCTTTTATATATATATATATATATCTAACTATATATTGTGCTTGATGCCACACCTTAGATCAAAGTGTGCCTTCTTTCAAAAGCAAGCGGTTAAACTTCAGGCGGGTTGAGCTGACCCTTCTCCTTCCCCTCCCGAATACTTGATCGAGTCACAGGAAGGACAGTGATCGCTCCGAGAAAGGCCGTGATGACCTCTGCTAATACTAACAAGTTTCACTCCCCGTGAACGCAGCAAGGATTCATTAGCACAGGGAGGATCCAAAAATGTATAGGATGAAGAAAATTAGGCAAATTAAAGATGCATTCAATTTTGCCTCCTCTAAAATGGATTCCCAGAGGAGCGCAGTCAGTTTAACTAGTTTAAAAAGCTGTGGTGTCTAGAGGCGATGTGCTTAACTGTTCCCTTCCTCCTTGCACTTTTAGCACCCAGCTCCTTGTCTTTTTCTAGTTGCCAGAAGGGTTTATGCAGGTTTTTTTCCCCCTACAGCCCAACACGGGCTCTTTGCACATTTTCCCGAGACCTTTGGCCTCCATCCCCGGGCTTGCTTCCACGAGCGGCCGGCCAGCCCTCACCAACCCACGGCAGTGCAGCTGCAGCAAGCTGCTTTCTGGGTTACCCAAGCCTGGAAAGGCACTCACGGTCTCCAAAGCCTTTCATATCCCTCCAGTTGCTCCTTAATGTGGAAAGCAGGACTGTCCCACCATAGCAATCAATTGACGCTCTCCTTGAGCACAGTCTGTACGAGGGTTTCCTTGGAACCTCCCTGCAGCAGGCAGGCGAACCACCGAGAGCTGATAATCTTCTAATTAATAACACGGAGTTAGTGAATAACTCATGCTTTACAAATAAGTCAGCACATGGAGGTCTCAAGACCCCAGTGTATCCAAAGGAAGCCCGAGAGAAACTAATTGACATCTGTGGGGGCTACAAGGTCTGTTGGCTAGCGTTGCAGCTCTCCACAGCTGCTCACGCGTACCCAGAGGAACTAAGGGGAGGCTGCAGGCGGCCAATTTTTAAACAAAACCAGCAACCTCCACAGCCTCCTCAATGGGTGAATATTTGCGCGCGTGGATGTGCACTGAGGGGTGTAAACGGGAGCACATGGTGTGATTTGGGCACGCAGCAGCCTAAGCCCTGCTTATTCAGCAACGTGGAGGACAGAATTCCCCTCTTTAAGGAAAAATGAATGAATAAACACTCTTCTCTCTGACAGTGGCTCCTGCCCCCTGCCCCAAAAGGAGCAGCATTACTATGCCATTAAACCTTTTCCTTCCCACAGCTTTTCCTCACTTCCCATTAAATGAGGACCCGGCACAGCAGAGGGACCTGCAGATGTCAGCCCTGGGCCTCCATTTCCTTGGGGCTGATATCGGGAGACCCAACTATTTCTGAAGGCCACGTCCTTACTGCTGAGCAGCTGAGCCCTCGTGAGCGAACCCCAGGCAAACCACTGGCAGGGCACTTCTTGCCACAGAGGTGGGGGGAAAGTGCAACCGAGAAAAAAAATAATATCCGATGGGAAAATAAACCCCAAAGCCCCTCCAGTTTGGGGAAAGGATGGAAAATATTCCACCGGCTGGAAAATATTCCAGCCAGCCTCGCCAGCGCAACAGCCCCAGTGGTGCTGGAGGGCGGCCCCATGGGACCAGGCACCACCTTCACCAGTCCGACCGTCTCCCCTTCTTGGAGGCCAGCACCAGCCCAGGGCCCTCTGCATCGCACGGACTCGGGGGGTGACGGCTCCCCCAGGCCAGGCAAAGGCTGCGTGTAACCAGCAGCCCCGAGCCCCGGCCTGCGCCGTTGCTCTCCTCGCAGCGCAAGCAGCAGCGGGGCGGCTTAAATCGGTCGTTTCAAAAGTTGGAGTTTTCACATGGCAAGCTCAGGGAACCTTTGAAATGGCAGTAAAACACACAGCAGAGTTTCGGTTTTCCCTGTGTTTCCAAGTGTAGTCAAGTCTAGTCTTCAAGCATTGCTAAATCCAATTCATCTACAGAAAGCCTGCCCGCTTGCGGGTAATTAGCTTGGAAGATCTCTTTGTTGCCTCAGCCTGGCTCTGTATAATGCGCTCTGGTGAGTCGGAGAATTTAGTTCACTTAGAATGGGGTCATGTTAAGAAACAAGCTTGCAATCCTCAGATCGCCTCTGTCACTGGAAAAAAAATAAACCCCGCTCTTTCAAATCCTATTTACAGAGGCACAATGCAAGCCCCCGTCAGCGTACGTGTCGTGACCCGCCGTGCGTGGTAGGTGCTCCCCAGGGCTGTCCCCTGTCCGGTCCACAGGCAGTTCCTGGCGTTAAGTGAAGCCAAGGGTGAAGCGCGGGCACAATATAAGGGAAAACCACAATGACGGGATGTTCCAGGAGTAATGAAACACTAGGGAAATTAGGAGTGGCATTCATGTATCTGAGAGAGGTTTCAATGCGCAATTCAAGGGCTGAGCGTATGAAATGAAATTTGTCGTATCACTTATCCCACTGGTTTTCCTCTGCCAGAGCATGGCTTTCTGGCCACTTCCACTCTTCTTTTTTTGTGCTAGACACGGGGCTGCGTTACCGTGAAGGGCAGCCCAGCTCAGGCAAAGCTGAGGGTGTCTCATCTGGGTAAACATCCCTGCCGCCGCTGGCTGATGTCGTTTCGCTCTGTAGAAAGTTGAGGATGTCGGGGTGGGGGGGCTGGCAGCCTTGCTGTGGGCTGGTACTCCAGGGAACACTGCTGTTTGCCCCCCCCCCCGTGCTGCCTCCAGGGGAGGACTACCCCACTGAGGGGGCCAGAGAGTACAGTAGGCAATTAGGAGCCTTTTTATGCTGATGCTTACAAGGGAGAAAGCCAGTAACCCCTTCTTCCCCAAAGAGGGGAAGGAAGAGAGGGCAAGGGAAGGAGGAGAGGGCAGGCTGCTTCTTGTACCACCTTGCAGACCACCCCCCCATGTTATTCTCACCACCGACCCCTTAGAACCTCATTTGGCAAGGGGCTTAAAAGCACATCGGCCTGCTGTCGTATAACTTGGTTGCACCACTCAGTCACTTCTACCTAGAGCTACTGTTCCCGGGCTTCCCACCTCCCCGACTCTCACCTACAATAATCCCTATCATAAGCACCTCTGCATAACCCTCCTCTGTATAACACGGGGGGAAGCCCTGCCTGCCGCCGGCGGGAGAATGTCTCCATTGTGGCCCCGTGCAGGCGCTGTATATAATCTTTCTCTGCCAATATATGTCTTCGTGAGCTGCCCCCCCTCCCCCTCCCGAAAATAAAACGACTATTCTTTTCTGTTTCAAGTAGATTTCGTGCAATAAAAAACATTTTATTGCTTGCAGTAATTGGTATTTAATTTGCAGGCCTTTACAACTTGCAAAGAACAGACTGCTTTAGCCGGAGAGCTGGTATGTGTGTGCACTTTGTGGATTTTATTCCACTGGCACTTGCTTAGTTGACTGGTGTAAAACGATACAATTATGGTTTTGCAATCAGAAAGGCTGCAGATAAAGACCTGGAGAGACGTTATAAGGTCCTGGGTCCAATTTGAAGCAGCAGGCAAGACAATATAATTTTAGGGGGCGCTGCCAGCCTCAGACATCAAAACTTGACTCCTGTTAAGTGTTTTCCATTTTACTGTCAAAATATCAAAGGCTGTTATTTAAACCCGGAGTCTCTTAAAGTTGATTTTCTTTCTCTCTCCTTTTCCCCCACCTCTTTTTTTCCCTTTAACTGCCCCAATAAACGCGAGGCGAGGTAACCTGTGAAATGTTAGCCCCCTCGCTCCCCACCTCGCCGTGCAGGGGCACTCAAGCCCACCGCAGCCCTTAATCCTTTTTTTGGGGTGAAACCTCGCTCCGGCCGGCCCTATCCCTTCCGACGGCGGCCGGGGGCGGGGGGGGGAATCTCTGCCCATCGAGGGCCGCGGCGGGGCGGGGGGCGGCAGCCGGGGTCGGGCACCCACTGATTTCCCACCCCCCCGGGGGTTCGGGGAAGATCTCAGCGGCACGGAGCGGCCGGCACACCTCTCCCACCCGCAGCCTACACGAGTGGGGATGGGGGACGAGGAGGG
>NW_010973148.1:3918026-3921636 GCF_000737465.1 Haliaeetus leucocephalus | reverse complement strand
TGTGCGTGAGAGTCCACGCGTGTGCGCACTCCCCGCCTCTGCGGGGACTTGGGGACCCGCCGCCGGGCGAGGCGAGCAGCCCCTCGGAAAGCCCTTGTGAAACCACGCGTGTCCTTTCCAAGTCGCTTTAACGGCGCGGTCACGGCGGAGCGTGGGTCAGCGGGGGGGCCCGCAGGATTTCCACCCCCCCACACCCCCCCACGCACACCGCCGCGGTCCGGCGGGGGCTCCGGCACCCACCGAGAGCCGCCACCGCGTGTCGTCCCCCCCCGCGGCTGTGGGCAGCGAAGTAGGCAGGCGGGGGTTCTCGGGTTGTACCTCCTTCTTATTTCAAAATACAGGTAAATCCACGGGCTTCTGCTTGTAATAAACTGGCAAATGAATTATTCCTTCCCTTGAGTATTGAACTATTATGTGATTTAAGTTTGCTCTAATGTTGCAACAATTTCATCCTGCTAAGGGAAAAGGAGGGGGGGGAGATAGTTGTGCCCTTAACAGAATAAATAAATAAATAAACAGAACCCTAAATAGTCTTCTGTAGGAAAGAAGTTAATATACTCAATTGTTTTCTGAAAAAGATCATAACATCTGGAAATTGATATCAAATGGTGTACAATCCCTGAGAGACGATAAACTTCCACTGTATAATATTTCCACTAGAAATCTTAATAATCCCATAAATCTTCCCTGTGAATTGGGAAAATGTAACAGTTCATTGAAATACTCATTGGGAAATAATTGAAAAAATGTAATAGTTCACTGAAATATTCGTGGGTTTTTTTCTTTCTTTGGTGCTGTTGCTAACTCTGTGCATGTGTGTAAATAGTCCTACTTCGTTTTAAAGACATACATGGAATATTCCCTTGAGCGCTGCATACCATAAAAGAAAAATATGCCCTTTTGACTTATTAATCATTATTACAGAGTTCAAAATTGCAGCGTCCCTCGCACATTACTGGAGGAGGCAAACAATTCTCTCTGTGTGCATTTTGCGTTGCTAAAATCGGTACAAACTTTACAGCTCGGAACTTTTTTCCCCTCTTTTTTTCTGCGGTTTTTCTGATAGACTCTTCCAGTTCTGGTCGAGTTATCCAGGGCGACTGAAATCAAGGGGGCTACTCACCCATTATGCTCGTCCACTAAATTGTAATTAATTACACACAAAGGCAATTGCTTATTGTAATTCACCACGTGAATGTTTAATTTTACAGAAGTAAAAGTAGATGAGGAGTTGAACGCGTCTAGGCTCCCTGTAATGAATATATGAGTAATTAACGTTGCTGGAAAGATGCAGCGTTTTTTAAAAAATAATTGTGATAGAGAAGAGACTTTGTGCGTGTGCGTGAGCGTGTGTGTTTGCATGTGCCTCCGTGCAGGAGAGAGAAGAGCGTTTGTGTGGCTTTGTATTGAATTAAGGTATCCCTTTGGTTACGTTTCTAGAAGTCGGAATAAAGACAATTAAGCTCTTAGCATTTCTGTCACACTCCATTAATTACTGTAGCCGCTCCTGTCCCGACCGCTTCGTAACATATTCATCAGGTACGATACCCATCCAGCAGCCTCAGCCGGGGAAGTAGGCTATTGTTAGTTTAAACTATAGCCTTTCAAATCTTCTTTATTTTACTTTTCATCCAAGATTGTTTTCCTCTCCTTTAAAAATGTTTTTCTAAAAATAAAACTCAACATAAATGTTTTAAGATTAGATTTGCGGGGAAACAGTTTAATTTTCACCATATGTTGCCACAGCGGCTTGCAGATTTAAAAAAAAAAAAAAGTCTTTCCACTGAAGCTACCAAAAAAAAAAATCTAATATAAAATTGTATTCTTCGCAATGCGTTTCCCTCCTGTGGGCCATTTTACCGCTCCCAAATAAATCTTTAAGGTTGCAAGGAGGGAAAAAAAAAAAGTGCCCTGATGACGGAAAAGCAAGTCCTGCCATGATAATGTCCTTTATTAATATTATAGATGTGTAGTGTGCTGGATGGATCAATCATATCCATTCACAATCAGGATTAAGAGAGCCTATTTTAATGAAAATCTATTAGTCTCTCACTTGAGACACGGATGTTGCTTAAATCAATAAACAGCATAAAAGAGAATACGACGCAGGTTTCTAAATTAAAAAAAAAATCCCATCTATGAAATGTGTTAAGACGTCTGTAAAATCCTGAAACCCTCGATCGATACTTATAAATATTTAATGTTTTTTTTTAAACACAAATTGAAAACCATTAACACTGCATCCATTCTTATTATTAAAACAAATTGTCCTTGGAATTATGTGCTGTGGAAATGGAGCCAGATTGAAAGGGCATCCTCTGAAATATGTTTACTCGCTTTCATGTAAACCAATAAAAATCTGCAGGAGTCTGTAGCGTGAGCAGAAAGGTTTGATGTACAATGTCCATGATTACAGTCTCTGAATTAATCACGAGAGAGGGAGGGAGGGAGGGTGGGAAGGAGGGAGGGAGATGGAGAGAGAGGACTCGGTTATCTACTCAACAAAATCTTGCTCTTCGGGTCAGCGCTTATTAAAGCGTGGATTAAAACGGTGATATTTCTGTTTACTTATTTGCCCCATTTCGACCAAAATAAGCTGAAGCGGGGGGGGAGGGAGGGAGGAAATCGGCTTCGCCCTACGTCATACCATGAGTCAATGTACAAATGTAAATTCCTCTTATAAATATGAAATCCAATACTTTGCCTTGGAAATGCTTAAAGCTAATGCAACGCTTAAACCCATTCATAATTATTCCTCTCGTTTAACTCGGAGAAAAACCGCAATGGTGAAGAGCTCCCTTTGAAAGATGAATAATAAATAAATAAATAAATAACACACCTATTGACACCACGCTAAATAAACCCTCTTCGCCGGTACCGGCTCCGGGGCTGTTCCCTGGCAGGGCGAGATTCCCTGCTCGCAAATATGCCTTCGCACCCCTGCCCCGCTCGCTCCCGGCCTCCGCCGCCGGGTTTTGAGCTCCGGGGGCCGGACACCGACGCCCGGCTGCACCCGAGAGGTGCACGGGGCTGCCCGGTTCCCCCCCACCGCCGCCGGCTCCCCGCCACCGCCGGCAGGGGAAAGAAAGGGGGATGGAAGAATGAGGGGGGGACACGACCCCCCCCCGGGTTTTGTCAAGTTAGGACGGCCAGCAGGGCGGAGGGCTCCTGGCCGGTGCCCCGGGGCGGTGGGGAGGGAGGAGGAGGAGAATTTGGGGGGACAGTGCCCCACAGGTGACCCGGGAGGCCGTGTTGCCGCTGACGGCTGGTCCTGTAGGGGGCTGGGGGGGGTGGGGGTGAGGGAGAGCGGGGGGGGCTTCTGCCGCGGCAAAGGGGTACCCGGGGTGCCGAGCTGAGCCGGGGGCCTGGGGCAGCTCTGAGGGGCGCGGGTGACTTCTGAGTTTTGCGACAGGGTCCCAGGAGCTCCGTGCCTGCAAGGGAATGGGGTTGGGACGGCAGCTCCTTCCCTCCCTCCCTCCCTCCTTCTCCCCCTCCCTCCCTCCCTCCCTCCTCCCCAGCCCGTTATCCGGAGCAGCAATAAACGTAATTCCCTTCTGAACCCGCAGCCAAAGTTTGTAGCGGGGTCAAAAGTGCCCCCCACTTTTGCCCA
>NW_010973148.1:3915608-3917885 GCF_000737465.1 Haliaeetus leucocephalus | reverse complement strand
GCGTGTGCAGCAATCCGGCACCGAGCCTTAGCACGCAGACTGCAGGAGGGAGGCACAAGCAGCGTGTCGTGCCGGGATCTTTCCTTAGCCATACGCTACTTCCACGTCTATCGTTTGCCTTTATTATTTATGTGGTGCCGTGTGATATACATTAGAGCCTCGGATTTGATTGGCGTTTGCGATGACAAGACCTGTTTGTTAAGTTGTAAGGCTTCCTCGGCTCCCTCACTTGTTAAATGAACTCTGGAGGAAGGATGCCACCGAGACACAACAATATAATAAATGTCAGGGATATCCGCAGTGCCGAGATCAAATGATCAGTCCTTGTCCCCTAGATAATCATTTTAAATTCGCACGGGGGGAGATTGATTTTTTTCCTTTTAAAGCCCTTTATTAATTGCTTCCTCGATTATTATTTTTTCCCCTCCTCCTGTGGAGGTGTTAACTCTGGTGCTGGGGGCACCTTCGGATTAATTAAACGTATTTTTAGTGTTTTAACGTTCTGCTAATTTTCAGAGCAGTCCCACGCTCCCCCGGAAAAGAAACAATGGCCCCTTGCTCCGGCAAGGAGCCTCCTTTGGTTGCGATTCAGAGCAGAGGGTGGCGTGATGATGGGCTCTGATTATCTCAAACTCGAGGCGAGGGAACGAGAAGGACGTAAAAAGCCCAAGGACCAGAAGACAAAATTCCTCCAAATACCAAATAACCCTTCGCGTTAAAGCCCGAGGAGAGGAGATAGAAATAAATAGCTGGAAAGTCGGCTCCGCGTGAGGATCAAACGGTGCGGAGGGACGCTAGAAATGCCGGTGCTGTTATCTGATGATGAATTTCAGGCAGCTATTCAAGCGCACAGAATAATAATAATTATTCCGGGAGTACAACAAAAATAACAGCAGCCTACCAAGAACAAGGTGGGGAAATTATTGCCAGTTCTATCTTAAATCCGGCAGGATGGGTTTCGTTGGGGAAGAAAGAAAGGGGGGGGGGAGACGATTTAATGCTCTATTTGTCGTCTACAAACTCTCGTGTTAACAAATTACCCCTCTGCTTCACGCAGCAGGATAGCACTACGTCCAAAAAACATTTTAGATTTTAATTTTCCCCAACAGTATCTTCAGACGACATAATACCAGCAAACAAGACAACAGATCCTGCGATGTTTACACGCATCTGGAGAGCCCCCCTACCCATGGATAACCCCCCCCGCCCCCCCTCAGCCAAGCGACCCCCTCCAAATCCTCCGAACACACCGACACGGATCTCCGCGACACCTCGCGACTTGTTTAACTGCAACACACGTCCCCCTCCGCGCACCCACCCACCCACCCGCCAGAGCAGGCAACACTTTTAAAACAGCATTTTTGGTTCGCCGATTATTTTGACCACTTAATTAAGCGCAATTAGCTAAATAGCAAACCAGGTAGAATTTCCAGTGATTACAACAAATGCACATCTCCGGCTTTTTATTCATTACCTTTTTTATTGAACACTCATTTTCTTTTCCTCTTGACAGCGATACATTTAATTGCAGGAGCACAGTTATTTGATTAGCTAGGTCCGTTTTTACTCACAGTGTTGCCACGCACAGGATGTCCTTACAATCAATTAAGTCTTCCTCGACTTTCATTTCTGCAACCCATTTACAGAATGCAGATACCTATTTTCGTGTTTTCCTCTCCCCCCCCTCCCTTTTATTCCTCTCTCTCCCTCTCGCTCTCTCTCTCCCCCTCTTTTTCGCTTTTGCCTCTTCGCCTCCCTAAATCAAGGTGCAAAGATGCCAAAGAGTGATGAAATGAAAAGAAAGCCAATTGCTGGACTGAGGTGGGGGAGATAGCTGCTAGGAGTCCGCCTGCGACTATGGAGCAGTCAGTAATTGCTGGAGACAGGGAGAGCTGGGGGTTGGGCTGAGGTAGCCATGTATAAATAGTGTGATCTCAAATTGAAAGGCATAAATAACAGCAGGAGTGATCTAACCCTATACAGCCCATCTTCTACGTGCAAAAACAGCGTGCGGAGGACGGCCACATCTCCGACCGAAAACAAGTGGATCTCTGTGGATAAGATCACCGGGCAGCCATGGAAGAACTTACGGCTTTTGTATCCAAATCTTTTGACCAGAAAAGCAAAGAGAGCAGCAGCGGCAGTGGCAGCAGCAACAAGAAGGAGACGATCACGTACAGGGAAGTTTTGGAGAGTGGGTTGGCTCGCTCTAGGGAGCTTGGAAACTCTGACTCTAACCTGCAGGACATGACCGAGAGCAGCAACCATTGCCCGGTG
>NW_010973148.1:3906074-3915394 GCF_000737465.1 Haliaeetus leucocephalus | reverse complement strand
GACCCCGGCGGGGCGAGCGGGCTCGCCTCCCGCCTCCTGCCTCCCTCCTCCGGCCGCCTCCTTCCCGCAGCGCCGGGGACATAACGCCTGGAAACACATACGCCCGCATGCAGAACGGGAACGTAGCCCTGAAAAATAAGTCGCAATTTCGGTCCTTCCCCCCCCGCTCCCCGCCCCCGCTCCTCGCCAGCCCCCCGTTCGCATCCGAAATCGATCCGGTGCGTTAGGGCGCTCGCTCGCCCGGGGGAAGGGGGCAGCGCAGGACGTCAGACATTTTTGTCTGTCTCTATTTTGGTACGAGGAAACCTTGTCCGGGGAGTTTTAATGCCTTAGGAGACCTGTTCTTCCTGCTTCCGGGCCGTCAGGATGCTGCTGCTTCTTCTGGGAGAAGGCTGGATGCGGAGGGGGCTCTCCCTGGACATTTTGTCCGGTGCCGGTCAGCCTGCCCTTAGCCAGAGGCTCCGGCCGGCCAGGAGGAGGAGGAGGAGGGGAGGAGGAGGAGGAGAGGAGCCTGGCTGTGGGGGAGCTGCCCGGGCCCGGGTGAGACCGAGCATCCCTGCGGAGAGAGGCACCGGCCGCCCGGTCCCTCGGTGCCCTGCCAGCCCCTCTCACCCGGGCCAGGGCAGCACCGCATCCCCCCGGGCGGCGGGCGCCGCCGGCCGAGGGGCAAAACGCCATTCCTTCTCGTAGCGGAACAGAAATTACAATTTAAAAATAATTTTTTAAACCAAGCAAGCCGAAAATCCCGCACGGGCTGGCAGGGGAAGGAGAGAATAAAAAGGGCGGGGGGATTAGAAAGTTGAGAAAGTGTCTCTAGGCAAGTTAGACAGGTGGACCTGCCTGGGGAGCTACTGGCTAGCTTGGGGTAATAAAAAACGGTTAATAGGTTGGGGAACAACAACCAGTCTTTCAGCTGTTTCCTACTGTTTGATCTTGTTTAATATAACATTGGGCGAGAGGCAATTTAATTTACAGCCCAAACGCTTATTTAATATCCTCCTCTCTTCCACCCCCTCCCCAAACAGAAGGACCGTGTAGAATCACATATTCGGGTACCCGTATTTCTGCACAAGCCAGTACCGCTCAGCACTGCCGACTTTCCTTCTCTGGTCGAGAGATTGCAAAAAGAGAGGGTTCGGTTTAGAGGAATCGTTCGCGCAGGAGATGGTTTTAAAAAATGAAAGCAGGGCATGCTCCAGGAAAAAAAAAATCTAAAAAAAAAAAATTATAATGCGAACGAACGAAAAAAAATATCTCTACTACTCTCCCTTTTCCCTGTGTATCGAAATTCTGGCTTGTATGTTTAGCTAATCTAATCTATGGAGAGGGGCTGGGGGTGGGGATGGAAGGGAGGAGTTGGAAAGAGCTGAGATGCTTGTGACAGTTTAAATTCATGCCAGGTTTCAGTGTAATTTCAACTGATTCCGGCGTGTGATTTCAGTCCCACCGATATGCTAGTTAATATTTTATACCTATCGCGGACAAGCTGTAGCCTCGGCTCTCCGAAAGGAGACAGAGCTTGTGAACGCGCCTAATTTTCCCTAGGCATTTGCTGGGTTAGCACCCTCGTCTTTTCATAGGGGTTCCCCTTACGGGAGAAATGCGAACAAAACGCCATTAAAACCACCCAGCGACCCCCCCACACGCACCTCCGGAGGCCAGACCCTTCCCAAAGTTTTAGGCAGCCGATACGCAGCCCGGAGTGGGAGACGGGGAGCCCGGAGGAGCGATTCTGGCCAGGGACAGTTTTGGTCTCGGAAGTGAAAAGCAGCTCTTGGGCTTGGGTCCCCGCCTTGCTTAAGCACAGATGCAGTTCAGGACGTTTTATTACGTTCAATTAAGTTACGACTTGCAGCTCGTGATTTGCATTTTGGGATGCCCCTAAGTATAGAGGTTAGTATATATGTGCGTGCGCACATTTGTGTGCGTGCGTATACATATACATAGAGAAAATATGTGCGTATTTGGTGAGGGAAAACGGATTCAGTTCGGGATCGTCTGCAGATATGGCTTCCCCCACCCCAGCCCCACAGCGCCCAGAAGGTGAAGCAGGACAAAGGAGGCAGCCGGAGCCGGCTCGTCCCGGGACTCCGCCGGTGCCCGCGCTGGATGCGCACCCCGGGCGGGCAGGGGAGCCCGGGGAACCGGTCCAGCCGCCAGAGGTGCCCCCTGCTCCAGCACCTCTCCTCTCTTCGTTAGCCGGATTTAAAAGCGGGCCGGTGCCTTACTGCCGCCTGGCATTAAGGAAAAGGGAGGAAAAAAAAAAAGAGAAGGAAAGAAAGATAATTTGCCAAAGCAAAAGAAATCACCCCTCCTCGCCAAGACCAAAAAGGGCAACTGCTTTTCCCCGCTGCCTCCCCAGCCCTCCTCCCCTCTGGCCGGGACAAGCGTGCAGAGCGGCCGCCTCCGGCCGCAGGCTCGCCCCGAGCCCTCTTGGGTTCCGTGGGGGCTGGGGGGGGCTCTCTGCTCTTTTGGAGGGGCTGGGGGGGCAGCCATGGTTCTTGAGGGCGCTCCCCCAGCCCGGGCCGTGCAGGCCCACCGCCCCGGGGGGTTCGACCCGCCGGCAGGTATTTTGGGGGCAGGAGGGGTGATAAGGGGGAGAGGGACAGACGGTGTCGGTCTCAGGCCCGTGGAAAGTTTCTTTTACGAGGCAAGTATTTTCACCGTGGCTTCTCCATGACAGCGGCGGGGGGCTTTTTTGATAACCCCCTTTTCTTTTGGAGAAAAGGGCGATGCAGAAATGCCCTTCCCCGCCTGGAGGTATCGGGGGGCCGGCGGCTTCCCTACCAGCCCCTTCCCCGAACTGTCCGTGCCAACCGGCGGCACGGCTTCCTCCTCACCCTGGAAAGAAAACAAAATTGTATTTCTAGATATAGGTTTTTTTCTGATGGGGCATCAGCCAGGCAAGGCAGAGCGGCTCCCTCCCTTCCTCCCCGCCTCGGCCCGGGGCTGGCAGCGGTGCCCCCCGGCCCGGCCTCAGCCCCCCTCGCCCCTCCGGGGCCGGCCCGGGGACCCCCCCCGCCCGCCCGCCCGTTGCCCCCGCATGTCGTGCTGAGTTTGGGGACGAAGAGAGGGGAGGGGGGTGCCCCCCGTGCGCTGCGGAGAGAAACTTCGGAGAGGTGCGAGGGGAGGCTCAGTGTCGTTTTCCCCTTCCCCCTCCCGGCAGGGATCTACGAGTGCAAAGAGAAGAGGGAAGATGTGAAGTCAGAAGATGAAGATGGACAGACCAAGCTCAAACAAAGGAGAAGCAGAACCAATTTCACACTAGAGCAGCTGAATGAGCTGGAAAGACTTTTTGATGAGACTCACTATCCGGATGCCTTCATGAGGGAGGAACTAAGCCAGAGGCTGGGACTGTCTGAAGCTAGGGTTCAGGTAAGAGAAAGGCTCTGTTCCTGGAAACGTCCTCACCTCACTTCCTAACTGCCAGCGGATCCTAGCACAGTGCCCCGTTTCATCCAAAGCGGGGAGGTGAAGGCAGAGACGACACGTGTGATGGGGAAGCTGGTTGCAACTCCGCTGTACCTGTCCTGCCAAACAGTAATTCTGCTCTGGGAGTATCTGCCCGTGCCTTGCATTTCCTAGGAAGGATTTTTTTTTTTTTTCCGGGCAGGGGGGGTTAGTAGTGGTGGTGGTGGTGCTAGTGTTGACAAGTCTCTAATAGCTGAGCAACTCGCTATTTTTTTTTTTTGTTTTAATTATTGTATTTTTCCTTGCAAACGTGCCATTAACTCTCCCTTAATCCACACTTTCTTCCCCCTCCTTTTATGGGGCCGTTATGGAAAAAAAAGCCCAGAAAACAATCGCCGTGAATAAGGCTAGACGGTTTGGGTGCTGAGGGACGGGATTAGCCAGAGCCGGGGGAAAGGTGCCCGCTCTGATTCGCGCAGCAAGCATATGAATGCATGGCACCCCATCTGGTAGAGTCTCCTCCCGCGCCTCCCATCCCGCTTCAGATACGGCTAAATACCAATTAGCCTTCGAAACCTTGAAAATAGGTCCGGGCTGCTGTAGTTCTGGAGCTATCAGAGCCGTCTGTTTGGGTGGTTTCACATCGATTATTTTAAAATTTGATTTTCGGTTTGATGCAGGGGAAAAAAACCCCCCCCCCCCGCCCCTTCCCCTTAAGCTAACTAGGGAATGCATCCCCAAACCAGATGTCGTATTAAAAAAAAACCAACAAAAAAAACCCCCAACCAACAAAAAACCCCTCCTAGAAATAATTAATAAGATCAACCTGTGGCTCTATGAGCAGGCCTAGAGCAGGAGAAACTGAAGGAAATCCCTGCTTGGGCTGTAACTCTGTGCTTGGCCTAACAGACCCAAACCCAAGAAGAAAAAGTCACCAAGCCAACCCCTCCACTGAGCAAAACGCCTTCGCACCCCGGAGATAAGAGATGCGCATGCATATGTATATCTGCCTATAGGTGCGCGCGCGTGGGTACCCATAGGTGCGGGTGTGGCTGCGTGGGCACAGGCGGCCGTCTCCGTGCCTGCCCTCACCCCCAGGGCACAGGGGGAAGACGGCAAACACAGCCCCGAGCTGGAGTGGGGAGAGGGGTCGGCTTGTCCCCCCCCTTCAACGTGCCCCCCGTGGAAAGCAGAGGCAGCTCCCACTCCCCCCGGACCCGCTCCCAAGCCTCTGCCCGAGCAAGCGACTATCTGGCTTTAAACAACCGCCTCCTGAGAGGCATTTCCCGAAATAAATAGAGTAGCTAGGTCGTTTTCTTTCTTGTTTTGTTGGTTTTTTTTTTTTTTTAAAGGCTCTTTTCTCCCCTCAGCTCCTGCCTCTCAGTATAAACCGAGCTGGGCGAGGGTTGGTGCCGGGCACATGCCTTAGGAAGGGTGGCTTGCAGGGGATATTGCAGGGGTTCAGAGTGCTGCTGGCCTACTTTCTCCTGGAAGATTGATCTAACCACACCATATAAATTAATGAAAAGATTAAACTTTTGCTGAAGGGGACATCAACTCTTATGTCATCTTCCCAGATCTTCTTACTTGGGCTCTGTAATATCTTTCCAAGGCCTTGATGTACTGTTTCTATAAAAATAAATTACTTGTAATTGAATTCTGCACTCTTTCTTTCAAGTACTTTATTACTGAGCAGCACCTTAACAGGATGTTCATAGTTACAGGAAAATTGGTGCTTCAAGTGCTTACAGATCTTAAAACAGCACACCAAAAAAAAAAAAAAAAAAAAGATACTGATTCAGGCGGAGATTATGAGACAAAAAAATTTAATAAATTTAATCATCTTACAAAAGAGGTTTGCATGGATGAAAATAAAACTACAAATAAAAGAAATATCAAGAGGGAAAAGAGGAGAAATGGATAATTAATTAGGAAATAAGCAGAGAGCTTGATATTCATCAATAAATGGAAGCGGGAAAAAAGGAGGAGAAGGGGGGAAAAGGGAAAGGGTTTTTTTTTTTAATACTTTCAGAATTGTTCTCTAATTCCTATCTGAACTGCTTGTCCCTTGCTGTTAAAGGATATAGTTTCAATTTAGTGTGGAAATTTGCTGTAAATAAATTGAAGCTCCTATGGTAGCTAGTCCTTATTAACCTTTTATTTTTAGTGTTGTACTGGAAACTCATATCACCCAGCTGTCAGGGTTATAATTGAAAGTTATGAGACCATAGTGAGGAGCAGGCAGTAATTCAATTACAACAAATATCTTTGGGTTTATGGTGCAGGGCTAAATTAAATGTCATTATTCACTGTCTCTAATGGAAATCAAAAGGAAATCAGATTAGAGCATTTGTGAAAGAAATCACTGAGTGATCCTTAATGAAGAAATAACTGTCTAAAACAGTGTACTGCGCTTTACTTAGCATATTCATGACTAATTGGAATTGATCGTGAATCACACCAAGCCTGATTTATTATCGCTTAACGTAGTGGCTAATTCATCACTTTTATTCCTCATAACCTTATTTTTTCATAGCTAAAGGGAAAGGGCACTTCGTTTTCCAGATTTAAATATAATTTCTGTTTGAAAGATGTTCTGATTTGCAAGAGAAGTTGTTTAAACGCTGCTTAAATTCCTCCTGACAATTTATACTCCGGGGGGGGGGGGGGGGGGGGGGGGGAAACAACAAGGGGATTTTTCTGAAAGGATTTACAACCGTAAAAAAAAAAAAAAAGTATTATTGTCGCTACAGCACCACGATAGTTTGCATGCTCATATTTAAAAAAAAAAAAATATAAATCCCTAACGGCCCGGTTAAAAGGAGAAGCGTTGCATGTTGTTAATATTTGCGTATTGCTGATAGGGAAAAACAACTTGTGCCGTGCTGCGCGTTTCAGGGCAGCGATGCCCCGTTAGCGCGGGGAGGGCTGCGCTAGCGACAAGCCGGCGGGGAGCAGGGAACGGGAGCAGACTGTCTGTCTGTCTGTCTGTCCGTCCGTCCGTCCGTCGGTCGGTCGGTCGGTCGGTCGGTCCATCTCCGCAGCCGCCCGCTGCCCGCTCCCCCCCGGCCACCCTAGGCAGGAAAAATGGTGCTCCAAATCAGAGAAGGCCAATTCCTACTTAAGAAAATCACTGAGGTACCCGAGGTAATTAATGCCTTTGGAAGCCTTTCTTTGCACTAATTACTCCGTTGTAAATGACCATCATTAAGGCAATTGAAGAAAGCTTGAAGGGAAAATTTGATGTAGGAAGTGCAGTTAGTATTAATTAACCGTATGATCTCTTGGCAAGTGCAAGAACATCAAAGGTTGTAGGTGTTTACTTAGCTACAAGATTTTTATCAGCGGTGAAAGTCAATGTTTGTCCCCAATCGGTAGGTTTTGGTGTAAGGACGAGGGGCCGCGAAACATTTTGGGCCGTGCCTCTGACGAGCCTTTGGGGAGAGCTGCTAACCCGGGCGCCTCGGAGGGGGAAAGTAGGTCTGAAGGGCTGAAATGCCCCTGGAAAAGAGGCAGGGGAGGCGCAGCGGCCACTGCAAGTTCTGCGCTTGTTTGAGTCAGAACGGCTGGAATTAGGGCAGGATTACTGGATTACAGGCATTTCTCGGGTAGGGGCATAAGCCCTTCTTTACATCCCCGCCTGCAAAGATGTTGTTGCTCGTGTCTGTCCAGAAGTCTACAGGAGCGAGTTTTGTTTTCTTTTAACGTTTGGGGAAGGGTTCGGCTCCTTTGTGCAAGTTCAGTACCTCGCATCTTCCCCGAGGTCTTCCTCACTTCCAAGCCCAGCTGGGAGGGAGCAGGCGGCCCTGGCGCTTAGGGGCCAGACCCCGGCGCCTGGCCCGGCCCAGGCTGGCTGTCCCCGGGATGCTGAGGGGTGACTGCAAAGGGAGCGAGGGTCCCACCCGGCCTGCCCGTGGGCTTATTTTAAGTGCTTGTGCGAGCGGCCCCTCGCTCCAGACGGGTGCCACAAGGACCGCCACTGCCCGCCCGGGGGACACGGGGGTCTCGGACACTCGGTGCGAAGCTCCCGGGCTCCGCGGCTGCCAGGGCGCTTCTCATCTCCCAGGTTCAGCTCCCGCTGAGAAACGGCACCAAAGAGCAGGATCCCCCCCCAAACAGCCCCCACGGCAGCACGTAGAGGGGGGCACCCCTCCCCCTCGGCTGCTCCCGAGGAGAGCCCTCAGCAAAGTTGCGCGGAGTCCCTCGCCTCTCCCCTCCATCCCTCCCCCCGAGATAATCCTCTCTTAGCAGCCGCCCAGTCTGCCTCCATTTTTTGTTGTCGTTGTTTTTTTGGGTTTTTTTTTTTTGTTTGCGTTTTCTTTTCACAGGTCTGGTTCCAGAACAGGAGAGCAAAGTGCCGAAAGCAGGAGAACCAGATGCACAAAGGTGAGGAAGGGGGGCGGGCGGGCCGGGGGCTGCCGGCCGCCGAGCCCCGGGACGCCTTCGCCGCTCACCCGGCCCTGTCTCTCCCCGCAGGTGTGATCCTGGGAACCGCCAGCCATTTAGACGCCTGCAGAGTGGCCCCCTATGTGAATATGGGAGCCCTGAGGATGCCTTTCCAACAGGTAGTTAGCTCCGGTTTTATTTTCCTTTCCCCCGGCAAGCTCCGACCCCCTTTCGTTTGCACGGGAGGAAGCCGGACACGTTTACAAGTGCCATTTATATAGAAGTTGGCACGTATTAAAAACAGGCTGTAAAACTTGGTGAAGGAGCCCCCGCCCGGCTGCCGGGAGCTCAGCGCCCCTCGGGCCCGGGGAGGATAAGACACCCCCCCCCATCCCCGCCGCCGTGCAATGGGCCGGCACAGGGCCCCGGGGCCGCCCGTAGACGTGGCAAAGGAGGGCTGGCCTCCCGGGGGCTCATCGCTTTCCCGGGGGGGAGCCCGGGCAAACCGGCCCGCAGCCCCCCCCGGGGACAGAGCGGCCCGGTGCCGAGCCACCCCGGGGGCCTTCGGTCTCCGCCCGGCGCCGGAGAGCGCTGCGGGAGGAGGGTCTCCCAGCCGGTGGGCGAAACCACGAGGGGAAAAAAAAAAAACCCAACCCAAACCCAACCTATGCAGACCCTTGCGCTGTCGTTCTTCCCCCTCCTGTCGAGGCCTGGGCCTTTTCCGAGGGAGGCGGCCGCCCAGGAGGTGGGGAGGCTTCTCCCCGAAGGGCTGCCGCCGTGCCGGCCGGCCGGCAGCCGGGCAGGAGCGGAGCGCAGGCACCGGTGCCGCTGCGGGGCCCGGGTCCTTGCCCCAGCGAGGTACAGTCCCCCCCCGGGGAAGGCTGCTGGGGCGAACCGGGACGAGGGGGATGAAATTCCGTCCCTCTTCCAGCCACCCCCTCGCCGCCGCTTTGTAACTTCCACCCTCCCCCCCCTCTTTTTTTTGGGTCAATTAATCGGGGAATCGATTTTTCCCAGCCCAAAGGGACCCTCCACCACCTTCTCCGTCTCTGAGACACGTGGAGCTGACAGATTAATTGTATTGATTTTTAAAAGACATATTTGGACCAAAATAATTAAATACATAAATAAACTCTCCCCCACTCCTCCCCGAACCTACCCGGAGCTGAAATCTCTCAGTCAACCCAACGTGTTTGTGTAGGTCGAGAAAGCTCCAAAGCAAACACCAACCCCGTATATAAGGGACCGGTGGCCAAAGAGTTTTTAGCAAGGTATAAATAAACATCCCTGCAAAAAAAAAATTATAAAAAAATTAGCTATTTAGCACTTGTTGGCGCCCGTGCGTTGGGCCGCGTATTTATTTATTTATTTGATGTATTTTTTTTTTTTTTGAATATGCGAGGAGGGTGAGAGGCATGGCCCCGGCGAAGTGCGGAGCGGAGATTTGCCGCGCCGCGCGCTCTTTGCCCCGCCCCTCGCGTGCGGGGGGCTCCGCTAAACAAGTCTCTCTTTCAGCCGCCGGG